>NC_081419.1:67840300-67887800 GCF_949786415.1 Peromyscus eremicus
CCCCTGGGAAGATGCCCTTCCCCTGGAAAGATGTCCCTCTCTCGGGAAGATGTGACTCAGGGTGGTGCAGCCTGAGACCCTACCTCTCTACTCACCTGTCATGGAACCACTCCTTGGGGTGGGAGAAGTTGGGGCTGGTGCCATTGTCATTAGTGTCCTCGGGCCAGGTCTCACTCAAGTACTTGGTGGTCTCATGGGTGCTGTCCACATAGTCATGTCGGAGGTGGTCCTGGGGCCTCGGCTCTACTGGCCCCCCGGGTTTGAGCTCCCAGCCTTCTGGGGGCTCCACAGGCAGTAGGGCACCTCGGCCGTCTTCCCATGAACCTGTCCCATCATCGTAGAACAGTAGGCTTCGGGAGGGTACTGGGGAATAAGAACAGGGTGAGCCATGGGTGCTCCTCGGGTGTCCCCCCTCTGCCCAGACAGCCTTATTCATGTGCTAGGCATGAAGAGTGAGCGCAGCCTCTGCAATCTTACAGGCCTGACTCTTAATCCTAGCTCTAAGGACCCCTGGCTGTGTGATCTCAGGTTAGTCACACACACTCTGCTCTGATTTTGCTGAGCATTTGTTTGTTGATCTGTAAAATGGGGATAGTAGAATCAACCTCATGGAGATTCAAGGATTCAGTGAGTGATACAGTGTAAGGGACTGAAAGTGTGCTTAGCACAATCACGAGCTCACAAAAATGCAGCACTACTGAGAAGAGACTGCTCGTTTGCTTACTGAAAACTGGGATTCCTCCACCTCACCCACCCCGCCCCTCCACTTTGTGGTTCTAAGGATCAAACCCAGAGCTTCAAGCATGCTAGGCCAATACTCTACCACCAGGATACAGAGCCAGCTTGCCCATCCTCCTGCCCCCAACCTCTCTTTCTCTCAAGTTCGTATTGAGACAGGGTCTCACTGAGTTGCTCAGGCTCGTCATTAATTCATTTTGTGGCCTGGATAACGCTTTAACTTTCACTCTTCCTGCCTTGACCTGAGAAACCGGGATCACAGGCCTACACCTTCAGGACCTGCTGAGAGCTGGGTTCTAATCCTACCATGTCACTCGCTTCCTAGGAGATTTAAGGGAAACTTTTTCTCTTCACTTCTAGGCAAGGTCACCCCTCGGAGAAGTCAAGGGGAGGAAAATGGACATTTGTTGGACACCTGTGCCAGGTATTATATAAAGCCTTCAGTTTACAGCACATTGAGTCTCACATGAAGCCTCAGAAGTGAGGTGTTTTAAGCCCTGCTTCCCAGAACTCATCATCAAGGGTCCCTGCAAGCTGGCTTCCTGGCTCCAGACTGCTGGCTCCCTCCCAGCTTCCCCTGCAGGGTCTAATCTAGGGGGATCTATGGAAAAGGCGGCCCCTGGCATTGTGTGAAGCTGCAGTCCGGAAACCAGGCTGTTCAACAAGCCACCTCCTTCCTCTCCCCTGCCCGGGGCTGCGCTCGCTCCACAGGCTCACCCATGCCCTGCCTTCCCCTCCCTGGGTGATGTCCACGGCACTGCCCCTTCTCCACTGTGTTCTCAGTCTTCTCCTCTGGCCTCCACAGACATGGCTCTCAGAGCCTAGGTCCCCCGACTCCAGTCACAGCGCTCCCGGAGCGGCTTTCAATCCCTCTTCTTCTT
This sequence comes from Peromyscus eremicus, assembly GCF_949786415.1. Classification (NCBI taxonomy): domain Eukaryota; kingdom Metazoa; phylum Chordata; class Mammalia; order Rodentia; family Cricetidae; genus Peromyscus; species Peromyscus eremicus. Next base: position 67,841,920 of record NC_081419.1, read on the forward strand.
AGCGCTTCTCCGTGCAGGCCCTCCTTGTCTTGCTCAGCCTCCCTATGGCAGTACCCCTCCCCTAAACACACGCCTCCTGCTCTCCCCTCTCTCTGACCTCTCATCTGTTTCCTCTTTCTCTTCTGCCACGTCAGATTCCTGCTTCTGGCATTTGAAAGGGGGCCCGCAAGATCCTCCAGGGCCTGCCTGAAGTGGCCTCTGCCTTGGAAAGCCACACCGTTCTTTGCCGTTCCCTATACTGACTCTTCCCACCCTGGCTTTCCCTTCACATCAGCAGCTAGTCCAGAAGGCAGGGCGGGCATATGCTCCCCTAGAACACACTAGAACCACTGTGCACTGTAAGGACAGCAGCTTCTGGGTATCTAGAGAGCCTAAGATACACGCCCTGGGTCACACAACCAGCCGATAGCAGTGCCCGCTGTGACTCACTCTGAACCACTGCATCACACAGTACCCCACGGGGTGGCACCCACAACACAACTGTCACCCTCACCAGGGGTAGGTGCTCCCAGCAGAGTCCCAGACACCTTGCTGTGGGTCCCCTGTGCCTCAGAATCTTTCTTAACTCTGTGTGTCCGGCAGTCTCTACCACATTAGAAATGACTGAAGACGGACACTCATTTGCTGTCCCAATACTAAAACACAAACGGTGCTTAGCCAATGCATCATAACCACTGTCGCCCTCATACACAGAGGTCGGACCTAGAACATCCTACTGTTCTCTAAGTCACACCAAAGGATCTCAGAGAGGCAGACTTAGAGTCTGGGTCTAATTCTACCACTAACATTAAACACACTGTAGACCCTTATTGGAGTACTATCTGTAAAATTAGAGTGTAGAATGAGATAATGCCAACCCCAATCTTTTTGTTGGTTTGTTTGTTTGTTTTTGGTTTTTCAAGACAGGGTTTCTCTGTGTAGCCCTGGCTGACCTAGAACTCACTCTGTAAACCAGGCTGGCCTTGAACTCAGAGATCCACCTGCTTCTGCCTCCGAAGTGCTGGGATTAAAGGTGTGCACCACCACTGCCAGGCTTCCAATCTCGATCTTTGAAAAATATTTATTTTTAATTTTTTTGAATGTACATGGAGATTTTGCCTGCTTGTGTGTCTGCATCACTTGCGTGCTTGGTACCTTCAGAGACCAGAAGATGGCACTGGATCCCTTGGAACTGGAGTTACAGTGGCTGGGAGCCTCCTGTAACCACCATGTGGGTGGTTAGGAATCAAACCACTGAGCCATCCTCTCCAGCCCTTAAAACGTTTTTGAGACAGGGTCTCACTGCGTAGCCCTGGCTGGCCTGGAACTCCCCATGTACACTGGGCTGGCCTTGAGCTCACAGAGATCCACTTGTCTCTGCCTCCTGAGTGCTGGGATCAAAGGTGTGTGCCGGCGCACCTGGCATGGCTTCCCTCTTGCATCCGGCTTCCACCCCGAGTCTGAGAGGTACTCACTCTGACTGGCTGTGTAGACGCTGTCAGCTGCAATAGGGTCTTCCTTCACAGTCTTCGAGCCGGAAGAGAAGGCAGGAAGGCAGGGCGCCAGGGAGCCCAGCACCAGAACGAAGCACAAGGCTGCCACCTAGTAATGGGCAGAGCAGTCCTCAGATCTGGGGCAGGGCGGGCCTTCGAGATTGGCCACCCCCGACTCTCCTCACCCCAAACCATCGCATGTGAGAAGCTCTCTTGCCCTCCTGAAGCCAAGGCTGCTCAGATCACCCTCAGCTGAATCCGGGGGGGACATGGAAGGCAGTATCAGAGAGAGGAGGGAGGGTTCTATGTGGTTCTCACCCTCAGGGGAGAGAAGTCAGGGAGGGAAGAAAGAGGAAGGGGAACTGGAGGGTTCCAGCTGTGACCAGGGTGGGGACATATCCCCGCATCACAGTCTCAGCCCCAGGAAGTTGACAAGAAGGAGCTAAGAGTCCCTGGGGAGCTCCAATAAGGCCCTGCCCTCAGGAGACAGACCGAGGAAGAGGGCCAAACAGGCTGAGCCTATCCTAGGTGCCCTTTGGGGGCTCTCAGGGACTCCCCATCACCCATTCCAGAAAGAGCCACACTCCCCGAGTCTGGAGAAGCCACTTTCCCAAGGATTTGCCCTTCACTGGATTCAGTGGTATCAATCACGCATCTGTCAGAACCGGCCTGGGCAGGCCCCTTCAGGCTCTGCTCACTCTCCTAGAGAGCAGGCCTCCAGAGGAGCTACCCGCTGTGGCCTTGTACTAGGGAGCAGCACCTACCATGAGGCAGGTGCCGGTCTGAGTGGCCGCCATCTTGTAAGGTCTGGAGATCTTGCTGGTGACCAGAGTCTGGAGTTTCTGCAGCTGCTGGAGCAGGGTCCTGAGGAAGCACGGTAGTCACCAGGGGGGATCAGGCACGGTGGCCATGTCTACATCCTGGCCTCTCCTAAGGGAGCCGGTTCTGCTCCTGACTAGGCCTTCATGCTTATGTGCCCATTTTAGTCAAGACACAAAAGGTCACCTCCTGCTTGGCCCCCCTGGCTTGGGTACTGGGGGCCTGCCTCATGATGGAAAGCTGGGTCACCCTGCGGAAGCTAAGGGGGTGCCCTGAATTGTTCCTGACTCTTCTACGGAAAGGTTATATATCTTTTTCTTACTCACACCAGTCACAGACACATCAGCTTTCCTCCTTTGCACCCCAAAGCACCCTGATGCGACAAGAAAGACTAGTGGCACAGTGGTTAGTGCAGTCCGTCAATGGCAGCCATTGTTTACGTTAATTTGATTGCTGTTTTTACTGTTACTATCATCGCAACACCTGTAACACTGTAGCTTTATTTGTGGACTTCCAGTCTCCATTGCTAAGTGAGGGCAAGAACTGGGTTCTACCCAGCACGGGGTCCTTTGGGTACACACTCAAGTGTTAAACAGTTAATATAGCACTTCTCGCCCAGCTGGGTTCATGCAGTTTCTGAAGTGAACAGCAGGTGGCGAAATTTCCCTAAAGCTCTTCCATATTTAGGGGCAGAGGTAGCTAGATGAAGTTTGAAGGCTCCACCCCTATCCTGATTGGGGCTGGGGGTGGAGTCGCGGATTCTTTAAGCCAATCAGGGCAGTGGCTGGGTTCGGCCTGAGCCGCTAGGTCAGAGGAAGGAAGGGAGAAAATGCAGCTAGGGTCTCCGGAAGCGGGAACACATAGGAAGCGGGGCACATAGGAAGTTCAGGGCTGAGTCACAACAGAGGTAGACCCTGTAAGTTGCCCTCTGCCTGCACAGGTGCACCATGGTATGTACACATACATACCCAATAAATAAATAAACGTAACTCAAAACTTAAAAAAAAATAGACAAAAACTCCAAAAACCAAACAAACAAACAAATCCCCGAGGGAGCTTAGCATAGTGGTTAAGCTTTTGCCTAGTGTGCACAAGGTCCTGGGTTCAATCCTCAGCACCGCTGGGAGATGGTCGTGTGTTAAGTGCCTACTAAACGCTGTTGTCTGTATTATTGTAATTACTTCTAGAAAATAGTATCAAACACTTCAGTGGATTCATAGCTCAGAGCACTATCTAGAATTCAGAGCAGTATTATAAAAGGGGGCAAAATCAACAGGTGAGCTTTTTTTATTTTATTTTGTTTTTTGAGACAGGGTTTCTCTGTGTAGCCTTGGCTGACCTAGAACTCGCTCTGTGGACCAGGCTGGACTTGAACTCAGAGAGATTCACCTGCCTCTGCTGGGATTAAAGGTGTGTGCCGGCACTGCCCGGCCAGGTGAGCATTCTTTAATGCCACACACCATGCTGGTTTCAGTCACTGTGTCTTAGAACCTTCACACAGGTCCTGTTAGCCAGTGCCGCTGTCACGTCCTTGGTGCCAAGAAAACTAGGCCCAGAGGTTCAGGAGATAGCAGAGTGGGGCAAGAGCCTAGAGCCCGGGGCTGTGATCCCATGCCCGGTGTCCATGTGGGTTTCCTGGCACTGACGCTTCTCAAGCTAAGTGCAATGGAGTCATCCAGGGTGCTTGTTAAAATGCAGCTGGGGAGCTGGAGAAAGGGCTTAGCAGGTAAAGTGCCCACCCACGCATAAGGATCTGAATGTGGACCCCAGCATCCCCGTGAAAAGGCCAGGCATGAGCCAGGCATGGCGGCACACACCTTTAGTCCCAGCACTCAAGAGGCAGAAAGCAGGTGGATCTCTGTGAGTTCAAGGCCAGCTTGATCTACATAGCGAGTTCCAGGACAGCCAGAGCTTGTCTTAAAAAAAGCCAGGAATCCATGGCTGCTATAACCCTGGTGTGTCAGGGGAGAGGGACAGTGGACACAGGACAGAACCAGCCAGTTCAGCCAACCAGTGGGTGTCAGACTTCGTGAAAGACCTGTTTCAAATGCTAAAGTGAAGAACAGCCATGGAAGACACCAGATGTTGACCTCTGGTGACACACATACACATACACACACACAACACACAGAGATAACACACATACAAAGATAACTCACACACACAGATAACACATACAGATACACACAGAGATAACACACACAGATACACACAGATATAACACACAGACTCACACACGGATAACACACACAGATAACATAACACACATCAACACATACATGTGCACGCTATGTAGATTCTGACCCAGCAATCTTAGGAAAGTCCTGAAATTCCTGATTTCTTACAAGTTCTCAGGCCATAATGGGGAACTGGCTAACAAGGGTCTAGGCCAGCAGATTTAACAGTCATGGGAAACACTGGAAGGTATACTAAAACCCTGAAAGAGATGGTTCAGTGGTTAAGAGCACTGGCTACTTTCCCAGAGGACCTGGGCTCAGTCCCCAGCATCCACATGACAGCTCATAACCATCTGGAACTCCAGTTCCAGGAGATCCAACACCCTCTTCTAGCCTCCATGGGCACTTGGCACACATGTGCTATTCAAACATACATGCAGGCAAAACATTCGTACACATAAAACAAACAGCAGCAACATTGATTGCATCCAGGCATAGTGACGCACACGTGGTACTCTAGTACTCAGGAGGCAGAGGCAGAGGAATCAGGAGTTCAAGGTTGTCCTCAGCTCCTTAGCGCTTCTAAAGCCAGCCTGGGCTATATGAGACTCAGTCTCAAAACAAAATAAAATCTACCCAGAGTGCTGGGCCTTCCCTCTGCAGTGAATGATTCAGTAAACCCAGCCTTGGGTCTGAGAATAAGTATTTCTTTGTTTTTATTTCTTTGAGACAGGGCCTCTCTATGTAGCCCAGACTGTCCTGGAGCTCCCTCTGTAGACCAGGCTGACCTGGAACTCAGAGATCTGCCTGCCTCTGCGTCTCAAGTGCTGGGATTAAAGGCATGCCCCATTATGCCCTTTTGAGAGAGAATAAGCATTCCTAACAAGTTGAGAGATAGTGCTGATGCTGATGCTGATGCTGCGGAGCACATCTGGAGAGTCTCTGCCCTGTGTAGTCTTACTTGAGCATCTTACCAGCCTGTCAGATGTCTAGAGTTATGTTCAGTTAAGGTCAGCTGGGAAGCCAGGGACCGGCAGGACATCAGAGCTCCCAGTTCCTGGGGTACATTCTGGGGTATTATCCTGGCCTGGCTATCTATCTTCTCCCCTGCCTCCCAGAGCCAGCCAGCACCTTTAGTGGGGTAGGTGGGACACAGGGGTACCACTCACCTGTTGGCATTCTCTAGGGTCTCCACCTTCTTCCACAGCTCAGTGTTCTCTGATGTATATGTCTCCACCCTGGAAGGATCAGGCAGACACAGGCTGAAGGCATCCCCATAGACTCACCTGCCCCACAGCCGCTGCCCACTACCATCCCATCGCCTGCAGCCGGGCTGAGGATACCACACCAAGCTGGAGTCCCAGCCCTACCCGCTCTGGAACACTTACTTCTTTTCTAGACATTCCACGTACTCCTTCTTCTTGCGGCGGCTCTCCTGGGCCGAGATCTAAAGGAGGGAGTTCCCAAACAAGGGTCACCATTGCCAACTAGCCACTTCCTGGGTCGTTCCCAGTTTCAGAGCTGACATCATCAGGGGACAGAGGCCCTCCTCAGTGGAAAGTTCCCGTAGTCTTAGGGTAGGGATGGCTCCAGCCTTACCTTGTTCTTAATTTTCCTGCGTACCCTCTTCAAGGCCTTCTCCTCAGCCTTGGTGAGGGGGAGTTTGGTGGGGATGGGGTAACCCTCGGCGATCAAGGTTCGCTTCTCCTCTTCTGTCAAGAGCAGTGGCCCTGATGTCCCCTGTAGTTTCTGAAGAGAACAGACAATTCTGGCTTCACATTTGAGCTCTGCTGTGAGCTCAGCTCTCTGAACCTCACTTTCCTCCTTGGGAAAGGGGAACCCTCTGAGTTAAGTCCTGTGACATGCATCGAGTGTCAGAACGGCTTTGGGAGGCCCCTTCCCCTGTCCTACCCTAGAATCCAGTCTCAAAGCTCATTTGCCCGGGGCCCCCTAAACAGCACCCCCCTTGTGTCCCTCCCAGGTTCAGGGTCTCTTTCCATGTTGCCCCCAAATAGCCTGGGTCACTTGCCAGGGTTGAGAAATGCCAGGTTCTCGGCTCCACGACAATGTGGATTCTAGGCCTTCTTGGACCTCATCTCTCTACCTTTGACTTCCATTCATCTTGAGGCAGAACTAAAAAATTCCCCCATACTTGCCAGCTGGGCACCTCCCTGAATCTGACGGGATAAGTGTCAGATGTGGGGCTTCCTGACCCCTTCACTGATGAGGGCACCGGGTAAACCTATTCATCACCTCACCTCCAGGGTCAGCCCATCCCTAGTTGCTTACGTGAGGGGCAGTGAGGAGCGGCGAGGTGGAAATGGCCGTGGAGGAGCGGGCCATGGGCCGGACAGGGCTGGAAGGGGGCAGAGAGCGGGGACTCTGGGAACCGTCACTGTCACTGCCATGGCTGCTGGGGGGTGTTGGAGGCATCTGTACGAGGTCCTCTGCAAAAAGTAGAGGGCTAGGTTAGTAGGGTTGCACCCCATGTCTGCTCTGACATCGTGAGTTCAGCTGAACATGGCCTGTGCCAGCCCTGTCCCCGAAGGAAATGTGCTGATAGGCCCTTAGCCTCAGCTGGAATATCAGAAGCCCCTTGGCAGTGCCAGGAAAAATGACTGCTGAGTACTGCCCATCTCTGACAGTGCAGAGGAAGGCCCCTGCAACCTTGGTGAGGAGCCCCTGGGCCACATGCTCCCCTACCTGTGGCTTTACAGGATTCAGGTTCTTTAAGCCCCAGCTCTGAAAGTCCAGAGGGGACTAAGGTCTCCAAGCAGATTCAGGGGGCTCAGGCTGACCAGTGTCCTCCCTTTTCCTTTCTCTGACTCTAAAACACTGATCCAGTTTCAGGGACAGGGTGGCAGGTGTTGGGATTGCAGCAGAGTGGTAAGGAGTGACGCTCCTCATCCACACTGTCCCCTTCGTGGCCAGAGCAGCAGCAAGACCGACACTCAGCAGGTGTCAGAAAGAGGTGTCTCAGAGGCTCAGCAGCTAGCAGCAATGCTGGGAAAGCTCCCGGGATGGCACAGATCCAGGTGTGGAAACCTGGCCTCCACGGCCATGGAGAGCAGGGTTTGGCATAGGTTGGCACCCACAGAAGGCTTTCTCCTTTCTATGATGCTTTCTTGTCTCTTATGGATCCCACTCTGAAAAGAATGGCTTCTCTTCCGTATGTAAGTACCTTATTCTTATTTCCAATCTTGTGGTACTTAGCTCAGGGCTTGACACATGTATAATAGATGTTGAATCAATGTTGACATATTAATATGGTGGGATTAGAATGATTCTGCTACCCTCTCTCACTCCAGTAACTCACAGAAGCTGACCATGGCCTCTTGACCCAATGAGCTGTACAGGTTCCTTGTGGATTTGCTATCTGCACACCTATATTACTGCTGAGTCTGTGACTTAGGAACCCTATGATCTACTTGGTACAGAGATTGTCTTCTCTCTTTGCTTTGACAATACCTAGGACAATTAAGATGGTACCCAGTAAACCTTGGTTGGATGCATGGATAGATAGAGGGGTGTTTGGGTGGATGGGTAGATGGGTAGATGGATGAATTAATGGATGTTTGGTGGATGGTTTGATGGATAGATGGGCATATGGATGGTTTGTTAGTTGGATGGATGAATGTGGAGATGGATGAATGAAAAGATGAATGAATGGATGGGTGGGTGGTAGAGTGATAGATGGATTCATAGATGAATGGATAGTTGGATACACAGATGGGTGGATGGATGAATGAAAAGATGAATGAATGGATGGGTGGGTGGTAGAGTGATAGATGGATTCAGAGATGAATGGATAGTGGGATACACAGATGGGTGGATGGATGGATGGACAGATGTTTGGATGGATAAATGGGTAGATGGGTGGATGGATAAATAGATGAGTGGATGGTTGAGTAAGTGATGGGTGGATGGGTGGATGGGTGGATGGAAGGTGACCGGGGATTATAAAGTGTTCTTCAGTTAGTGAGTGCGTGGAAGGGGGATCAGCAAATGGAATGGGGTTGGTAGAATGATGGCAGTTGAACACTGGGTAAAGAAGGAATGGAAGAAAAAGAGGGAGCATAGAGAGATAAAGAGCGAGAGATTGGGAAGGTGAGAACATCTGAGGGAGAAGTGGGAGTTTTGAGGGAGGGGTGGACTGGACAAGGGAGCAGGATGCTGTCTGTCTGTAATCAGAGTCATTCTTGTACATGCTTACCTGGTGTCACTTTGAGGAACTGGCTCACTTCTGGGGGTTCTGCTTTGATCACTGGCAGCTGAGTCATTTCTCCTGGGGCCTGAGGAAGAGACAGGTTCAGCTCCACCCCCTGCCCCGGGACAATCCTCATCACACTATTCGTCCTTCTCCCTCCCTCAGGCTGGAGATCCGTCCTGCATGGTTGGAAGAATGGCTGCTGGCCTCACGAGTCCTGGGCTCAGCCCAGACAGAACAGAGAGGCAAGTGCTAATGCTTGGAAAAGCCACACTAAGAGCAGAGAGTGGTGCTCCACACTGTAGGTCAGAACTGAATCCCAGGAAGCAGGATTCCCGTGGCGTCTGGGGCCATGCCACCTTCCAGAGGCTGACCCTTCACCAACTATGAAAGCCATGTAGGCCTTGATATGTGGTTGCCATGAGGACAGGAGGTCATGTTAGTCCTACACTAGCTGTTGGATGGATGAGAACAATAGTTCAAGAGGAATCAATTGGCCAAGGCTCAGAGAAAGCTGAAATGTGACGTGGGATACAAATGGGAGGCGGGCTCATACAAGGAAGCCTGCAGCAGCAAGAGCCCTTGAGCGGCTTCGAGCGAGGCACGGGTGAAACCAGACGTGCATTCTTAACAAGTGTGTATTCCTATTTATTTAAATTCCGGAGTATTGTTCTAGAAAGGGCTTCAGGAACATGTGTGGCGTTGTACATATGAACTTCACCAACACGCATGTAAGTGGTGATCTCGGCGAGGAGGGTGTGGCTCTTGGGACTGTCTCGTCCCGCTGGGTCTGCTGGCAGCAGAGATCACAATGCCGTGGGGCTGGGAGAGACAGAGTGCTGAACACTGGACAGTGAGGAAGAACAGGGAGAGGGCAAGGTGTCCAGGAGCTGGCCATTCCCTGGTCTACACCCAGCTCCCTGTCCTCACGGCAGATGAGGGGACCTGAGGGGACACTAGGGGACTGCAGTGTGCAGTGCTGGGGCACTTCGGTGGTTCAGACAGCTCTTCCCAGACTGGCTCCTGTAACCTGCACTGTCTAGAGTGGGAATCCTCCGCCCTGGGGTCTGACAGGCCATGCTGGGGAACGCAGCTTCGAAATTTCTGACTTCATGATTTGGGGCTTAACTCCTGGGAACTTCCGATTCTCCACTGTGGTCCCTTCACCCTTCTGATGCTGGCTGAGCCAGTCCTGGAGCGTGTCTCTAAGAATCTAGCTGGTTGTCAATCAGCCCTTGAACCTTGGGAGCAGGAAGGGCTTCCTTGTTTATGACCACCTACTTTGAACCCAGGTGGCCAGCAGGAGGCGAACCCCCTGCCTAGGGATTAATGTTTGTCTGTTTGTTTATTTTAAACTATATAACTTTAGGCCTTGTGGCTTGCACCTATGTTACAGGGAAGGAAGCTGAAGCAAAGAGAGAAGATAAGTCTGTTGACAGTCAGGAGCAAGTGTGGCCCGGCAGAGGCTCTTCCAGAAGCCAGTGGTCTGGGCCTCACTCCTGAAGGGTCTTGGGTTTACAGCTGTTACCCATACACTCCAGAAGTGGAGGTAAGGTTGGTTATGAGCGTGGCTTATTAATCTAAATGCAAACTAACTAAAATACAACACCATTTTTTTTTTTTTTTTGCATTTACATGTTGATCTTTCTCCAAGTCCTCAAACTTAAAAGGAAAGGAAGTACCCTGGGGTATGTATCCCCCTTTCAGGTGCCCTTGACTTCGAAACTAACCTCAGCCCTGCCTGGTGCCCTGAAAGCTTTCTCTGCATGCAGGGAGGGCCCAGCTTGCTTGGCAGGCACTGGAGGATGGTGAAGGGGTGGCCAGTGTGGGAGGCAGAGGACCCTCAGCCCCCCAGGTTCCCAGCTTGTGGAGCCCTGGGGTGGAGTCCAGGACATTGGGTGTCACTGCCCTCTGTCTCCCCTCAGCCTTCACGCCCTCCCTCAGCCCCTATCAATAGTTCCTAGGCTCACCTGGTGAGGAATGGGCAGCCTGGAGATGGGGCTGAGGCCCAGCAGTGGTGGTGTGGCCATGGCAGCAGCAGCAGCCATGGCAGAGGAGGCAGCCAGAGGGTCGACGGGTAACTCTGGGCTCTGCTCCTGCTTCACCATAATGGAGCACAGTTTGTGTCCCAGTGCCCATGCTCCACGTTCTACATCTGTGGGGAAGATGAAATGGGAAGGACTCAGGTTCAGGGGCTCCCTGAGCAGAGAGCTCTGACCGACTTCTGCCTACCGGTGAGTACCCTGGACTGAGGAGAGATGTCAGAGTGCCCATCCGGGGGCAGGCAGGAAAGCTGAGCCACTCTGGTGAAGTGAGATGGGTGGGCTGGAACCAGAAGTGGCAAGAGCATCTTTGTGTCTAGACGCTCACAGAATGGGCTTGGCCACAGCACCTAGACCTCCCCACCCACCCACCCGCTGCGTGACCTTAGGCAAGCTGCTTATCCTCTCTGAGTCTCAGCTTCCTCATCTTTAAAATGGAGCAAGTGGGGCTGAGGAGATGGCTTAGTTTGAAAAGGGCTTGCTGTGAGAGAATGTGGACCTTAGTTCAGATCCCTGGCATCCAGGACACAGCCAGGCGGCGGTGGCACATGCCTTTAACCCCAGCACTCGGGAGGCAGAGCCAGGCGGATTTCTGTGAATTTGAGGCCAGCCTGGTCCATAGAGCGAGATCCAGGACAGGCAGCAAAACTACACAGAGAAACCCTGTCTCGAAAAAAAAAAAAAAAAAAAGCTGGGCACAACAGCATGTGCCTATCAGTCCAGTGATACAGGAGGACCTTCAGGGCTCACTTGCCAGCCAGTCTAGTCAATCACTGGGCTCCAGGTTCAATGAGAGACCCTATCTCAAAAGTAATGGGTGAGTGACTGAGGAAGATACTTGACCTCGCCATGCACGTGCACACACATCCCATGCACGTGCACACACATACGCACACACAAGACTACATACAAACACACATGGGGGAAAATGAGGACATAAACAGGACAGACCCGATAGGGGTGTTTTAAGAACTGCCAGTATAATGCTTGTAAACACTAAGCACAGTGCCTGCAAGAAGTAGATGTTCGTTAAGCAGTAACTAGTGTTAACAGGATTATCTTTATTCGGTAAACACTGCCCCACAGCTTGAGAACAGTCTGGGACAGGGATGGTGGAGTTAGAAAGGTTAGCAGGTAGCATGGCCTTGGGAGCTGCCCTGGAGCTGTACCTCTATCCCAAAGTGATGAGGAGCCAGAGGGGTTTGAACATGCTGGGATTCATGAGTTTAGATTTCTTTTTACTATGCTAAATTGTGAGTCTATGTGCATGTAAGAGCAGGTGTGTGCAGAAGAGGACACTGGGACACTGGATCTCCTGAAGCCTGAGGGACAGGTGCTTGTGAGCCACTGACATGACGTGGGTGCTGGGAAATCCAACTTGAGTCTCCTGCAGCAAAGGCTCTTATTCCCCCGGCCATCTGTAATCCTTGGATTCTTAATTTAAAAGGCATAACTCTGGCTCTTTCGGCTGCTTCCCAGCCACCATGATGTGAACCGTTCCACCGTACACTCCCCGCCAAGATAGACTGAAGGGTGGCTAAGAGGAGCTCCTGTTCTGATGAGTGAGATCCACAGACTTCTGAAAGCAGAGGTACCCTAGCAGTAGCTGACAGCCACAGCTGTGATTGAAAACATGTTTGAAAAAAATCACAGCCAGTGAGATGGCTCATTGTGCAAGCCTGGCGACCTGGGTTTGAGCCCCGGAAACCACCACATAAAGGTAGGAGAAAGAACAGACTCTGCAAAGTTACCCTGTGACCTCCACACGTGATCCGTGGTACATGTGCACCCTCCTTCATCCTACACACTCTAATAATAATAATAATAATAATAATAATAATAATAATAATAATAGATGGCTACAGTTTCTGAGGGTGGTAAGATTTGGAATGTGGCCACGGGAGTGGATGGCTGAGGACTGCTGTCTTGGAAGGCACTTTTCATGTTGTCTTATTTCCCAGAATTGTATGAAGGGTGCTAACGTCCATGTACACCCCCAGATTAGCAATTTCATAGATTGAGGCAGACTTAAGAGCTGCTCAGGTGCTCGTCATTTTTAGATTTGAATGTGAGCTTTGAAACCCAGTTATGTGAAAGGAGCAAGCAGACTGGCTATATCTCTGGGTGCGGGGGTGGGCGGGGACTGACAAGAGAGGCAGGGAGGTATTTGGGGAGATGCTGTTGAACTAAATGGTCCAGGAGAGAGAAGATGAGGCCTGGGCAAAGGCGAGCAGTAGGAAAAGAGAGGAAAGACTTGGAAGAAAAAAGTCACCTTTTATTTTTTAATTTTATTTCACATACATTGTGCTTTGTCTACGTATGCCTGTACGAGGGTGTCACATTCCCTAGAACTGGAGTTACAGACAGCTGTGATCTGTTATGTGGGTGCTGGGAATTGAACCCAGGCCCTTCTAAAATTGAACCCAGTGCTCTTAACGGGTGAGTCACCTCTGCAGCCTCTTTGTTTGTTTGCTTATTTGTTAGAGACAAGGTCTCAAGTAGTCCAGGCTGGCTCTGAACTTGCTATGTAGCTGAGGATGACCTCGGTGACCTTGGTTCTCCTGCCTCCACCTTCCCAGCATCAGGATTATAGATGTGTGCCACTGTGCTCCGTGTATGCTGGTGCTGGGGATGGAACCCAAGGCCTTCTTCATACTGGGGTACCACATATGACGTTAGGAACGAAGTTCAAAGGGTGAATCGGTAGGACTCAGTGATGGGGACTCATGGAGGTAGGAGAAAGCTTAGGTTTGCCCATGGCCGAGTCTACCTCCTAACACGTAGTCATGTAGTGGGTCTTTTGGCCTCACCTGGGCTGCAGGGCTGGTATGCCTCAGCATTCTCCAGTGGGCAGTGGGTGTCTCTCATTCCAAGGGAGTACTGCAACAGTAAGGCAGGAGCCAGGGGGTCAGCTTGCAGGGGTGGGATTTAGGGACTCTGGGGCCCACTATGGGTGTAGAGAGGAGTCAGAGGTGGCCTGGTCCCACCTCAGAGGACAGGCTCCTCCCTGCTGGGAGCCTGAGAACTCAGCCCTGGGCCACAGGCAGCCCTAGAGTTCAGGAACACCCACAGTTTTTCCAAATTACAGGGCCAAGCTGTGGGCGTTCGGGAAGCTGCCCCCGCAAAGGGCCACAGACAAATTGCTTTAAAAATAGACCTGGGCGGCTGAGGAGTTGCTGAGCCAGCGAGCAGGGTGGATGGAGACTATCATGGGATGAGAAGGGTCTGCATCATATCCCAGCTCTTCCCAGGCTGGAGTCGGAGACCTCACAGAGGTCCAGGAACTTGGCAGGTGCTGAAGTGTGGTGAGCAGCTGGGACCTCAGCAGTCCCAAGCCATGGGCCCTCCTAAGACTTTAGAAGGTGTCCCTGCCTTCTTGGCAGGGAAGGCAAAGACCTGTCACTCCTGGGGAGCCTCTGCAGCACAATACAGACTAAGACCCCAATGCTCATGAGCTACGACTCTGGGGAGGCACCACTTTCTCCCCATTTCATAGATGTGACAATCAAGAACTCATGCTCAAAGCCACTGACCTCTGGAAGAGAAAATGAACAAATTCCATTGACTGCTCTAGCCACTCCTGGAATTAATAGTACTTTTAATGTACCAGTGGCCGGTTGCTGATATATATCCCATGCTAGGCCTAGAGCTGGGAGCTTTATGGACACTTTTTTTCAATCCTGTCCAGAACTCTCAGGTATATATTATTTTCATCTTTTAAAAAAGACTTTCAGGGGCTGGAGAGATGGCTCAGCGGTTAAGATCACTGGCTACTCTTCCAGGGGTCCTGAGTTCAATTCCCAACAACCACATGGTGGCTCACAACCATCTTCAATGAGATCTGGTGCCCTCTTCTGGCCCAAAGGGATGGGATACATGCAGACAGAACATTGTATACATAATAAATAAATGTTTGAAGGAAAAAAAAACAAACAAAACAAAACCAAAAACAAACAAACAAAACAAAACAAAAACAAGAGACAGGTCTGTGTGATTATTTAGCCAAAAATGACAGGACCAAGATTTCCTGTCTTAGAGGAAATGACCAGATAAGAGGTATTTTGGGGGTGGGGCACAGTGTGATTACCTTGGAGGAGAAATTTGGAGGCAGGGGGCTGTTCACTTTGAAGATAGGAGTTGGAAGAGAGGGTTGCTACACTGAGCCCCACTTCAGGAGCAATAATTGGAATAGGGCTCCTTAGAGGTATTTTGGAGGATGTCGGTATAAGGAGATGGGAGGTTCTAGATTCTCTGTAATCTGTCCATATTTAGGGTGATGATTTTTGTAGCTGTGGTTATTATTTTGAGGTTGGTCTATGTTGTAATCCAGGGCTGTCCTGGAACTTGCTAGGTAGCCAGTCTGGCCTCAGGCTCACGATCCACCTTCCCTCAGCTTCTCAAGTGCTGGGGTCACAGGTGTGCACCATCACGCCTAACCTCGTCTATTATTTAGTAACCTCCACTGTGTGCTCTAAGGCAGTGGTTCTCAGCAGCCCCTGATATGCTGGGTCCTAGCTACAGGGGTTCAGACTCAGCAGGGCTGAGTGGGTGCTGCAGTTTGGATTTTTGTTTGTTTAGAATTGAACCTAGTGTGTCCTGCACAGTAGAAGCCATGGACCGACCATGACTGCACTGAACGCTAGTCTCTTTTTCCTTTTGTAAATTTTTGAGACAGGATCTCACTAAGTTACCCAGGTTGACTTTGAACTTTCTATCCTCCCATTTCAGTCTCCTGTGTAACTGAATTTCATTTAAAAATATTGATTTATTTATGTGTGAGTGCTCTGCCTGCAAGTTTGTCTGCTCGACTGAGGAGGGCTTTGGATCTCATTATACATGGTTGTAAGCCACCATGTGGTTGCTGCGAATTAAACTCAGGACCTCTGGAAGAGCGGCCAGTGCTCTCAACCAGGAGGAGTGGCTGAGCTGGCCAGCCCTCATTTGTTGTTCATAGTTTGTGTGTTTGGAGAGAAGGTCTCACTATGCAGCCCAGACTGGCCTCAGACTTACCATCCACCCACCCAGCCCCGAGTGCTAGGTTACCAGTGTGCATTACCATGCTGGACTGGCTGCAGCTGGGCATTTATTATTATTATTATGGTTTGTTTATTTATTTATTTTTTAAGACAGGGTCTCTCTATGTAGCTCTAGCTGTCTGGGAACTTACTTTGTAGCCCAGGCTGGCCTCCAATTCTCAGAGATCTGACTATCTCTCCATCCTGAATGCTGAGATGAAAGATGTGCATCACTACAGCCAGATGTGATTTTATTTGATGTGTGTGGATGCGTATGGGAGGGGACACAGGTGCATGCTCAGGTGTGTGTGTGTTTGTGCCTGTGGAGGGCAGAGGTGGGTGGATGTTAGATGTCTTCCTCTACCGAGCTCCAAATCACTGTTTGAGGCCCAGTCTCTCACTGAACCTGGAGTTCTCTGTTTCAGTTAAGATGTTTCCAGGTAAGCAGGTTTCCAGGATCTACCTGTCTCCCAGTTTATTCTTCCCCTCCATGCACCTGCCCTATGGTTACAGAACCCACCACTACCCAGTTTTTATGTGGTTGCTGGAGACTCAGACTCAGGTCTCATGCTTGAGTGGTGGGCACATTCCTGTAAGCCACCTCCAGCAGCTCCAGGCTCTGCATTTGTAACAGGCTGTCAGTGACATCGCAGCCTAAGGACCACTCTGTGTGATCTGCTTGTTTACTGAAGTCAGGGCACACCCTTTGAGATGTGGCCAAATGGTTTTGATTTCAGGGGAAGCCAAAAGGCCAGGAGCTGTTGGACGGGTTTTGTGGGCAGATGCCCAGGGAGTCTCAGCCTGTAGAGTCCCGTCCTCCCCCCACCCCCAAGAAGCTTCCTCCCTCCTGGGCCCTTGCACATCTTACCTTGGGTGGTGTCCTCCATCTTGATGGGCACAAGGGGACTCTGGGGTGCAGAATCCCCACTCAGGGAGTAGCTGTGCTCAGCCTGGATGCCTGGAGCAGGGGAGTCCAGTTCCATGTCCAGCAGAGGGCTCTTCTCATCCAGCACAGGGTCATCAAAGAAGCTGCTGAACAGGTCATTGGAGAAGTCCTCCATGTTCTCCACAAAATGGTCCAGGTGATCTGGGAAGTGCTGGGGAGGGCGGAGGAAACTCAGTTTGGCTTGGAGAGGGGTACAGGTGCTGCTGTGACAGTCACCTCATGTTTTTTCTCCCCGCCATTCACACCATCTGCCACTGCCACCCTCCCCATGACCAGCTTCACCAACTCCAGCTCTCACTGTTTCTTCTTCTTCCTAAATTCTTTGTTGCTGTGCATGGTCATACACCCCTTTAATCCCAGCACTCAGGAGGCAGAGGCAGGCGGATCTTTGTGAGTTTGAGGTCAGACTTGTCTACAGAGCGAGTTCCAGGACAGCCCGGGCTATGTAGAGAGACACTGTCTCAAAATTTTTTATCATCATCATCATCATCATCATCATCATCATCATCATCATCTGTGTGTGTGTGTGTGTGTGTGTGTGTGTGTGTGTGTGTGTAAGCCACAGCATACATGTGGAGGTCAGAGGATAACTTTGTGGGGTTTTCTATTCTTCCATCTTTGTGTGGGGTTGGAGGAGGCAATTCAGGCTGCTAGGCACTTGAGACAAGTGCCTTTACTCACAGAATAATCTCACCAACCTCCCCACCTTCAGAATTTGTATTTATTTTTTTTTAAATTAGGGTCTGGAGAGGTGGACGAGCAGTTAAGAACACTTGCTGCTCTTGCAGAGAACCCAGGCTCACAACCATCTGTAGCTCCAGTTCCATGGAATCTGATGCCTTCTCCTGATCCATAGGCACCAAGCACACATATGGTGTACGTACAGACATGCAAGCAAAACACTCATACATATTACATAAAAATAAATGAATCTTCTTTAGAAATCAAAGTGGATGGAATCTGAGAAACCAGGTTGACCTCTGGCACGCGTGCACGAACACACACACACACACACACACACACAGACAGGACAAAAGTCACAAATAATGCCTGTGAAGGACGTGGGTGGATTGGAAAATAGGCTCAGGCAGCAGAGGTAATGTGGCAAGAGCCCAAGTCTTGCTGCCTGGCACAGGAAACCTTGGAATCCTGCAGTGCCATCCACCTTGATTAAAATTGTTTCTTTGCACTCGGGAGGCAGAGGCAGGCGGATCTCTGTGAGTTTGAGGCCAACCTGGTCTCCAAAGCGAATTCCAGGAAAGGCACAAAGCTACACAGAGAAACCCTGTCTCGAAAAACCAAAAAAAAAAAAAAAAAAAAATTGTTTCTTTGTTTTTATTTCTATGTATAAGTGTTTTGCCCACATGTATGTCTGTGTACCTCATGTATGTCTGTTTCCCATGGAGTCTGAAGAGGGCATCTGGTCCCCTGGAACTGGAGTTACAGGATTGGGAGCCCACTTATGAGTACTGGAAATCAAACTAGAGTCCTCTGCAAGAACAGACAGTGGCCTTACCTGCTGAGGCCTATTTCCAGCCTTTCCTACCACCTGGATTTTCGATACAGGCCTGGGGACTCACCAGGTGGGCTAGGCTAGTTAGCCTGCTGGAATTCTCCTCTCTCTGCCCGCCCCCCTCTCTGCTCCACTCTGAGATTATAGGCATGAGCTACCTTGCCCCCTTTGAGGGAGTCCAAGGGATCTAACTCAGATCCTCATGAATTTTACTGACTGAGGGAGGGAGTAGAGAGAACCTTGAGTGAGTGAAGTCCCAAGTGAATGTGCATTTTGGCCGGGCATACCCATGCCAAGGACTTCAAGACCTGAGACCCACGGGACAATTGACAAAGGCTCAGGAGAATTGGCAAAGATTTTCTTGGGAGTCCAAGTATGAGAGTTTATGGGTTATTGATCAGTGTGTGCAGTTTCCTCCTCCTGATGTGTACAGTCTGAGACTGCTCCCTGCAGAGACCCACGGAGCCCTCTTACCCAGCTAGCTGCCCCCCCCCCCCCCCCCGTGCTGTGCATAATAACCGCACTGAGATTTCAGGTTATGGCAGCAATGGGAACAGAACCTTTCCTGATCCCTCCCAGCTTCCCTGTCTGTGTGTCTGTCATCTCCTCATTCTCTCAACACCCCTAGCCAGGGGTTCGGGACTCAAGCCTTTCTGGTTGAGGCAACTGAGTTATTATTCCCCAACCCACTACCTGCCTGCTTTTTCTTTTTATGTAAGTTAGTTTATGTATATAAGTGCTTTGCCTGCATTATTATGTGCACTCTGTACATGCCTGGTGCCCTTGAAGTGGGTACCAGAAGAGGGCTTGGGATCCCCGAAACTGGAGTTACAGATGGTTGCTAGCTCCCATGTGGGTGCTGAGAATCGAATGTAGGTCCTCTGCAAGAGCAACAAGGGCTTTTAACTGCTGAGCTCTCTCTCCAGCCCTCCTGTCTGCTTTTTTTTTTTTTAGACAGGGTCTTGTTATGTAGTCCAGGCTAGCTTCAAACTCATGATCTTCCCGTCTGAGCGTCCTGAGTTTCAGAGTATCAGGCCTCTACCATGCCTGCCCAAGCTGTTCTTTATCCCAAGGCTTCAGGCTGTGGAGCCACCTCACTGAGGTTTGAGTCCTGGCCGTGACCCTTCCCACTATTGACTCAGCCTGTGTAAGGGCAAGTGGTGACTCACTAATGGTTATGAAATCAATTTAGTGGGTCATGGCCAAATCTTAAAAAATACACTGGGAAAATTTCCTTGACACACAATAATTGTACATGTCTATGGGGCAGACTTTGACATTTCATTACATGTGTCCATGCACAATGTGCAGATTGGGCTAATGGGGCATATCCATCACCTTAAAACAGGTATCCTTTATGTGGAGCATTGAAAATGCTGTCTGCTAGCTAGTTTGTTGTATATAATTAATCGTTGTCAACCACAGCCACCCCACCGTGCTACGAGGCATTAGCTCCCACTCCTTTGCCACTGCATCCCTGTCCCCAGGGCCCACTCTCCCCAGCCCCTACTTCCCTGCCAGTTCCAGCCCCTGGCAACCACTATTCTGCTTTCTGCTTCCACCAATCAGCTTTTAAAGCTTCTACATACAGGTGAAAGCATGGTTTTTCTTTTCATCTGGGTGTTATGTATGCTAAGCAAGTGCTTTATAAGATCTAAATGATATAAGCTGGCACCCGTCCATGTGGGCATTTATGACCAGAATTTAAGAAAAAAAATAGCACAGAATAAAATACAAAATAAGTAGAAAATATCAGAATGCATCACACATACTGAAGTAAAAAACCCGGTGAAATATTAATCTCAGCTATGCATATACTTGATAGAGATATCAAATCCCCTTCTCAGAAATAAATGAACAAAAATTCTGATAGTGATTGTGGGAAAACTAACTAACCTGTGTTTTAACCTCCTCTGTATAGAGTGGGGCTGATAGTACTTCCATTTGCTAAGGTTATTGCTGAGATTAAGCCACATATGAGTAAAGGTTTTGGACAGTCCCTCAAACTGCCATAAATCAATAAAAGGTCATATCATCAATAAAACACCCCAGGGTCAACACATAGTAGGTGCTTTTTCCCCCTTAAAGAGTCATAGACGTGCAACACACTGTTACCACTGTTCACGAGTGCTTTTGCAGATGGGGTGAATGAGACTGCGTTGGGGTTGCTTCAGGCTCTGTATTGCCACCTGGTCAATGCAATGCTGGCTCTGTGGGATTGGCTCCATGTCCAGAGTCATTAGCTTTCTGTGTCCTGAACTGTTAGGAGACTGTCCCCAGGAGGCAGGGGTAAGCAATGCCTTCTGCTTCAGGATAAGCCACCAGATAAGCAGGGTTTGAGCAAGGGCTGCAACTGTGTAGACTTGTTTTCAACTCTTTTTTGTTTGTTTGTTTGTTTTAGTTTTGGTTTTTCAAGACAGGGTTTCTCTGTGTAGTTTTGGTGCCTGTCCTGGATCTCACTCTGTAGACCAGGCTGGCCTTGAACTCACAGAGATCCACCTGGCTCTGCTGGGATTAAAGGCGCGCGCCACCACCGCCCGACTTTGTTTTCAACTCTTAGCTCCATTACTTGCTGAATTGTTTAACTTTTCTGTGTCTCCGTTTCCTCATCCAGAAGTAGAAAATACAGTTCCTACCCCATTGCATTGCCATGGGGATCAAGTGTTGGTCACATGCTTAGTATTCACCTCATATGATTATGAAAATAAAATGAGTGAATATACACGAAGCACTCAGAACAGCACTTGGTGGGTAATAAGTGCCCAACAGTTGTAGTTATTACCATGAAAACAGAAACCCCTAAACTCTGGGCATGAGCCTGGAATCTCTAGAGGGAGGTGGTTTGAGTTTCCCCTCTGAACAAGTGTGATGAGAGACTCGAGGACAGAGTGAGTCCAGAGACGCCACTGGTCTACTCTAGGGGTCCCACTTCTGTTCTCCCAGGAATCATCATCATTATTTTATATTTTTGTTTTTATTTAAATATTCCAAAGTGCTTTCATATATCCCCCACCCTCTCTGTAACTATGATGACCTTGAATTTCTGATCCTCTTGCCTCCAAGAGGTACTGGGGTTGGAGCCCAAGGCCTTATGCATTCTAGGCAGCCGCCCTTACCAGCCGAGCCACGCCCCCAGCCCCTGCATCATTTCATTACGCAGCACCCACCATTCCCCAAGAAGCAAAGGTATTTGTATTTGACTGATAGGGAATCTGGGGCCCGGGAGCCAGACAGAACCAGAAAGTGTCCATGGTCCCTCACTGTCCAGACCTTCTCCAGTCACCACACACCTCTCCCTGTTTGGAAATAGCCTGACTGCTGCCAGACTGTGTACTCCCGGAGGCAGATCTGTGCCCAGTTCACCTGCTAGATACTCATTCCGTAGGGGTGCAAGGGCAGAGCCTTGCATCTCAGAGCAAGGCCGCTAATGGATTCGCTGTTCAGGAGCGCCTGGGTGGCGCGGTGCAAAGGACCTCAGGTGCTGAACAAGTCTCTCCATCAACCGAGAATCCAGACAGAAAGGCTTCAGAGGTGCACCCTCCTCACCAACTGCCATCATCCTCAGCCAGCACTGATCGGTCCACGTCCGCGGCAGAACCAGGCGAGCCCAGCTGGGGGCGCTTCCTTCCAGCAGAACTCTGTGTGTGTGTGTGTGTGTGTGTGTGTGTGTGTGTGTGTGTGTGTGTGTGTGTGTGTGTGTGTGTGTCGGGGTGGGGGAGGGCTCTCTCCAAGGCGGCGGTGAGGCCCAGGGGAGGGGGTTGCGCAGAGCTGGAAGAGCCGTGAGTCAGCGGCGACAGTATTTCTCCAGCAGCTGCTCCGCAGGCGATAAGGATTTGCCAAGCCCCTTCCCCGGGGGCCTGGGAAAGGAGAGCCAGCACCCTCCAGTCTGGAATAGGGGTCCATGAAGTTTCCAGTTTCAGGAAGACGAACGAGAATGACCCATTTTGGGGATGCCCAAAGGAACTTGCTAAGGGGCCTCAGTTGGCCGGGTGTTATGAGGCGCCCCCCACCCCACCTGCTAGAAACAGCAGCCAAAGCTCAGCAGGCTAGAGCTTCCCGAGCGGTGGGAGCCAAGTGGAAGAGGAGGGCGGCCAAGGGGCAGGCAGGGTGGGGTGGAGGACGCTCCCTCGTTCAGTCCTCCTTGCCCGGGGTTCCTGGAGTGCTGGTTGGATGGTGGTCGTGTCACATCGCACCTAGCTTCATCTGCCTCTCATGGGAGCGGTGCCACCAGTAGCTGCTCACTGAATACTGTAGGCTCTTTCTATCTAATGTCTGGCCTCTCGGACATGCAGATCAGTTATGGTTCGAGACAGCAGGAACCTGAAAAAATTAATGGTCTATGCTCCTCAACCCATTTTACTAATGAGAAAAGCTAAGGTCCAGAGAGAGCAAGCCGTTTACCCACAGTCACACAGCGAGTAGTCAATATTTCGGGCGGGGCTCTCCGCAGCTCTGGGATTGCGCAGAGGGGAAGGGGGTTTCCCTTGTGTTCTCTACTCACCTCCCTCCATCCCCGTAAAGCTCTCTCTAGAGACTTCAGACCTCCCCAGGCTCTGGCCCTGATCGCTGTCCCCTGCTATCCAGCACCCCCTTCCAGCTCACACAGACACACAAAAATCAGATTTAGGCTGTCTGATGGAAATTGGGGGTGGAGCTGGGGGAGAGAAAGGCTGGTGGCTAGGAGTTCATAGAGGGTCTGTTAGGGTGGGCAGCCTTCAGGGGTGCCTTCTCACACAGGCAACGGGGGTGGGAAGCCAGAGAAGGAGACATTTCCCTCCTCCGTAAAGACTTTTTTCCTACACTTGTGCCAATATCAGCTCCTTCTCGGCCGCCACGCGCAGCCGGCGCCGGCTCCACTCTCTGGAAGGAGAGGTCCCCAGCCCTCCGGCTCTCAAGCCGGCACCCCGCCTCCCCGGCTGCTGCGCCTCCCCTTGGCCCCACAGCTCAGCCGCCCACCCTTTAAATTCTAGGGGTGGATAAGGGGTCCAGCTTGCCCCGCAGTTACGTGGCTAAACTGGCCGGCTGGGCCCCGCCCCTCTCAGGAATCTTGCTTGCTCATTGGTGAAAGCGGGGGAGCTTCTGGCCAATGAGAGGAGACCGCGAGCCACCGCCCGCCTGGCCCAGAGCGCAGCTGCGCAGAGCCGGGTTCGAGACCGGGAAGCTTGCGGGGAGGTGGGGAAGTACAGCCTGGGCTTGGTCTGTGATTGGGGCAGAGCTGAGATGGCAATTCTGCGGTGTTTGGAGACCCTAACCAGTCGCGTGGCCACCCGTGACGAGAGGCGAATGGAGAGGGAGCAACTCACTTCTAGCTCTGCCCCACCCCCTCTTCCTGTAATCTTAGCATAGGGTGGCACCGAGGGACCGCAAGGCACCAGCCCCTGGTGTGAGAGGGGTCTTTCCCAGGGTTGTACAGAATAAACACTTGGTCCTTACTGCGACCCTCTCCTTAACCTTTCCACAGGGGTCAGTGCAGGCAGAGAAAATATCTGGGCTCAGCAGCTGGCTGGAGTATGCGTGCTAACTGCCACTTGTTTGCCCCTCCCCCCAAGCCCCTCATCCTCTGACGCCTGCACCCCTGCCCTGGTTTCTGCCCCAAATCCCTGGCCCAGACAGATTCAGTCTGTACTGGGTGGGGGAGACCTAAATTGGTCCAGACCGAGCTCTGGGATCAGGGGTGGGGGAAATCCCCAGCGAACATTCTTTCTGAGAGAGTGAGCTCTGGGAAGAGATGGGAGGAGACTTCTCTCACATCTCCCTCTTTGTCTTCCCCGGAAGGGCTGCAGCAGATGCCTCTCGTCCCCTAACACACTGACCCATACATTCCCGGACGGTTACTTGCCTGGTGACCACTAGATAATTGCCTTCATTTCAAGCCCAAAGTCTACCGCTGTGAGTCACTGCGGTGTCCAGTGCGGGTGGGAGTTGGGTGAGGGGGCACACGACCAAGACTACAGAGAGGGGGAGTGGGCTCCTGGGTCCTCAGTTGTCCGCAGATCTCTTTGTCCTTAAGCATCACCATCCAGGTCTTGGGGGACCCTGAAAGACTAAGAACTTGTCTTCTAGATCTAGGCTTAACCACACAACCTAAGTGCAAATAAACAGGAATGCTTCCGTGAGTGCACGCATATACCCGTGTACACCTGTACATGTGTACACTGTAACACAGACCTGGGCTGGAGAGGGGGGACCTTCCACCCGGGGAATCTCCATCTCTCTGAGATGACACAGTGAGGGATACAGACCACCTCACCCCCGCAACTGAGCCATTGAGATTTATCTTGCACAGGGTCTATCATATGCACACTACCGCCACCCACACCCCAGTTTACATAGGTGTACACTGTCAGGCAGTAACAGAAGCCCAAGGAAGACATTTATCAGATGGGATCAGATGGGCAGCGATTCAGAGTGCTGGGGATCAGTCTCACAGTTAGAGCCTTTAAGTGTGCACGAGACCCTGGGCAATCACCAGTACCACAAAACCACCGAAGACTAGGTGTGGCGGCACACGCCTTTAATCCCAGCACTTGGGAGGCAGAGGCAGGTGGGTCTCTGTGAGTTTGGGGTCAGCCAGGGTTACATAGGGACCTAGCTCAAAAACCAAAACAATAAGAAACACACACATGTGAAGTCATCCCATACAGGCTCACATAGACACATGGCCACATGCAACATCTCACATGCTCTCAGGCCTAAAAGCACTAAGCCACATGCCTGAGATGACTGAATCACGTGAGCCCAAGTGAGAGAAGATTTGGGAGTCCCAGCCTTGTTTGGGGCTGGGACAGTAACAGCTGGGATTGGGGGAGCGGCTGTTGTGGAGTCTGCAGCTTTTTTTCGTGCCAGTGTGTGCTGGAAAAAGAGGAGAGTGGCTAAGCTGGCACCCGCTGCAGGCGATTTCTATGCCAAGCAAGGTCCTGGAAGGGCATCTACCACCTCTGCAGTCCCCAGCCTGGTAGTCTAGTCATCTACTTTTCCCTCCAGTAACCCTGCCCTGGTCAGGCCGCAGGTCCCTCAGCGTCCCAGTCATCTGACAAGGGACTGTCAGCCCTTGTCAGCCCCTTGCTCTGCCCCAACTCTGAGGTGGGTGCCAGGCACCATCTGGGCAGGAGGAGGCTATGGCAGTGAGTGCCACTGCCCAGGGCTCAGATTAGCTGTGACTGGCATCACTGAGGGATGGCAACTCATGGTCTGGCTGCTGGAGAGGCTGGTCCATATGCACTAGCTAGAGGAAGGCCTTCGGGACAGCTCAGGACACTGACACCAAGGGCCTGGGCTGGCACTGGGGACCTCTGGAGAAGAAAGGCAAGCAGTCACCCTCATTATCTGCCACGCACACATTTGCCTTTCCTGAACACTTACTGTGTTCAGCTCTGCAGACTGAGAGATGAGCAAGCAGGCCTGCTTCCCATTCTAGAAAGGCTTTCTGACATGGTGTGACTACCCGTTTTATGAAGGTAGGTCCATGTTTGGAAGTGTGATCACTTTCTAGCGTTGTGATCTCCTGCACCCTAAAACAACTATGTCATTTCCCTGCTCAATATCCATCCATAACTCCCAAGTGCCCCTGGAATAGAGTCTAGATTCCACAGGGGAGCTTGGAGTGATCCATTCATGTGGCCTCTGATTAGCTGTGTCTTCCCCCACTCCCTTTTCAGACCAAGTCTTGCTCTGTAGCCCAGGATGACCTCAAACTTGCAATCCTCCCGCATTAGCCGCCCAAGTGTTGGGATTACAGGCATGGGGTGCTGTGCCCAGTCTGCTGGGCTCCGTTCTTTCTGGTGTATCCAATGCCTTGCATGCTCAGGTAGAACTCGGGCATTTGGAGACTGGCTGAGTGGGTGAATGAAGGCATGTGTCAACGAGCTAATGGACTGAGGCCCCTTCTTCCACAGTAGAGCATCCAGGAATGAGTGTCCTGAATTCTACTCTGCTGCCAGTCCGCTCCTGCTCCAGGCAGAGTTTCCACTGGCCTGACTCCCTCCTTGGGTTCCTCCCTGGGGGAACGGGGTGTGTGTGTGTGTGTGTGTGTGTGTGTGTGTGTGTGTGTGTGTGTGCTATACACATTTTTCATGTTGTTCTGCCTAAGGCCTTTTTGTGTTTAAGCCAAGACAGATGAGTTACGTAGGGTGCACAGAGCCACTCAGTGTTGGGGCAGCCCTCGGGTGCAGGCCAGGTCTATGAATACATATGGAGCCTGCTGGTCAGCTAGCCGGATCTGCTCTTATTTGGGTCCTGACCAGCTGGAAGACCTTCTAGGCTGGAGCCTAGCTCTTGGCTCTGGCTGCAATTCTCCTGGCCTCTTCCCCCTCCTCGGCACACTCACTCTTCAGCTTCTGGCTTCCTCAAGGCCCAGCCTGTCTGAGTTGTCCTCAAGTTTTATTTTTGGAACAAGTGGCATTTTCTCCCCTTATACCCTCCCTTCCTTCTGGGAAGGTGTGGGACCCCCGGGTTCCCCTGGGGATCAGGCTATGGCTTCAGTGTCGGGGTTCTGCCTCTCTCTAGGCCTTCAAGGGGAGACTCCTGACCCATCAGATGCATCCTAGCCAGCCTCCCTGCCTTCTTTCCCCACCCAGTGTGTGACTAATGCCTACCCTTGTCCTTCTTGAAGAGCACCGCTCCAGCCAAGAGAAATCGTAATCTGAAGCACCATAAGGCCTGCCTACTATTATTGTGGGGGTGACGTACTTCAGGGCTTTTGAACAGGGGGACAGACAGACCTTATCTGCTATGTGCTGGTAGCCTGTGCCAGGTACTTAACCTCTCTAGGCCTTGGTCTCAGCTATGAAGCGGGGGTACTTTTACCTACAGCACCGGGTTGTTAGAAGGAGAAAACATTTGTAAAGGGTTTTCAACAGTGCAGGGCATACAGAAGGTGCTCATTCAATGTAGCCGTGGCAGGTGAAGGAAATGGAGGGCCAGGGATGGAGAGGGTTTGCTCAGGGTCACACACCCTGAGCAAGGCAAGCCACCCAGTGCAGCAGTATCCATCTGTATCTTCCTCCCGAGGAGAAGGGAGGGCCTGCCGTGAGTCCAGGGAAGGACTTTCTGCAATCAGTCCATTGGGCAAGTCCTCAGCCTTCCCCATTGGCCCCCTCTAGCACCCTAGTCAGGCCACCTCTGTCCTCTATTGCACCAGGGGACTTTCTTGGCCTCTGAGTGCTTGGGACTTGGGTCAGAGGGGTTCCAGAACTCAGTGCCACGGACTCCAGGCCAGTAGGACTCTGTGAGGGGTGGGGAGTGCTGGGTCCTGCCTGACATCAGAATAAAGAAACTGGAGCAGCTCTCGGGCCAGCTGGGGCTCTTCCAGCTCAGCCAGATGTCTCAGGAATGTGCTGAGCTGGAAACTACCTCTCAGCTTCCCTCACCACCCCCACCCCTCAGCGGCCCCACCCCCTGCCCTTCCTCATCCTTTTCTGGGGAGCCTGGCATCTCTCTGACCCTCTCACCACAGACCAGCCCCTCAGTCTCCTGCAGGGGTCGTCAAGGGCAAGGGTTCTTTTCTACACAGACCCCTGTGGGCTGCGTTGACCTGGTGGGAGCCCAGGCTGTCTGGGAGGGGAGAGTTCTGCGTGGATACAGCATGCCAGACCCCAAATGTGGAACTGATTTGCAGCGCTGGAGAGAGAGAGAGAGAGGGGTGAAGGCAGAGGGTAGGGCTGGGCGTCCTCTCTGGAGAAGATCCCTGGGCATCTTGTCCCAGCTGAGGGCTGGGAGAGCCAATGGGGTGGTGTGCCAGGCTGGGCTTGGCTCAAGAATGGGATTCAGATCCTTCCAGTCCCCAGGGCTTCACAGGGACATGGTTTGTCTAACATTGGAGGGGCCTGAGTTATTGGACAGGATGGGGGGATGCCATTAGCATCCTGAGGTTGGGCCAAAAGACAGGGCATGGCTTGGGAGAGACCCCAACCCTAGAGAGAGGTGTCTTATCCCCCTGCAAGGGTGGAGCTGTCTTGGGTCCTGGTGATGAAAGGGCCAGGGGAACTAGGGCCTGGCGCTTCCGCCCCAGGAGCAGAGTCACATCGGGTCACAGGGGTGGGGTGGGGCTGCGATTACTGGAGAGGTGAAGGACCTGGCTCCCTGCTGCCTCCTGCTACCCCGGGCTTCAGGAAAGACCACTGCTATGTCTCCTCTTAACCCCCGATTATTCAGACAGGCTAATAGCGAAGATGCCGTAGTGGACTCTAGACGTCCTGCCGCCATGACGAGTCAAAGTGGCTGGGGCCACCACCTTGTCCAGACCAGAACTATCACTGGCTCCCTGCACCCTGCTGGAAAAACAAAACTGGCAGCTCCCTAGCAGGGTATCAAAGGCCTAAGATAACGGATCCCACAGAAGATGTAGCCCCTGTCTCCTCTCTTAAGCTAGCGAGATTATCACTTCATTTGCTTGTGCCTGGAATGTCTTTTTATCTTCTCATTCCCACTCCTCCCATCCTCTAAGACCCATCTCACACACTGCTTCCTCCAGGAAACCTGCCTGGATCATTTAGCTCCAAGAATTCTCTGTCTGCTGTGCTACCACAGCATGCAGACTGCTGGCTACTGATTAATGTCATGCCTTGAACTCTGTGCACAATAGGATCCAAGTCTCCCTCTAAATGGAAAGCCTGAGCATGGGACCAAGTGGAAATCCTCACGGTACAGTTGACAACAATAATACTAGTGAACACGTATGTGCCAGCCCCTGTTCTGCCTCCTGGCCCTTCAGGGTCTCGCTTAAGCTTCAGGAAATAGAGCCTGTATTTTGCAAGCCAGGAAAGCAAGGCACACTCAGAGAGAAGCATTTCCCAGCTTTGTGCCGCTTGCTGTTGGTCAGCCCTGACTCCGGAGCCTGTGTTCTCAGGGTGCATCACTGGCTGCTGATAGAATGGACGAAGGGTTCCTGCTGCCCTGCGCCATGCCTGGTACGGCAGCGAGTACAGGGCTGGGTGTAAAACAGGGACCCCTGCTCCAGGCATGGAGTCTCCACCTAGGGCTCCAGCTTCGTTCCTTCCCTGGCTGTGTATATCCAGATACCTGGAAACACAGAGCCCTGAGGGTCTGGGAAGTTTTGGGGCTTAACCTAAAGAAAAGGCCTTCTGTCCAGGTCTGGTAGCACAGGCCTGTAATCCTAACTATGAAGGAGGCTGAAGCAAGAGGAGCACAAGTTCAGGGCCTGCCTGGACTATATTGTGAGTTCAAGGCCAGCCTGGGCAACTTAAGAGAGACCTTGTCTTAAAATTTTAAGACGGAGAAAGAAGGCCAAGGATATAGCTGAATGATAGAACACTGGTCTAGCCTGAGCAAGACCCTGGTTTCAGTCCTCAGTACATATACAAAAAAAGCTTCCAGACAGAACTGGGGAAAGTGGGTTGTTCCCCCAGGGCAGCTGCCGCCGAGTGCTAACATCTTTCTTTTCAGACGAGGACAGCCATCAATGACAGCAGCAGTGCTCCACAGAGGGCACACTGTGCACCAGGCTCTGTGCTCTGTCCTCTTCAAGAATTCCTGCTGAGGACCAGTAAGATGGCTGAGCTGGTACGGAGGACACTTGCTGCCAACCTGAGAACGAGAGGTAGGTCCTCGGGCTCCACATGGTAAAAGGGGGAACGAAAACTGACTCTCTGTAGACCTTCACATGTGTCCCACGGCATACACACACATACCAGGGAGACGGAGGGAGAGGGAGAGGGGGGAGGAGAGGGGAAGGGGGAGGGGGAGGGGGAGGGGAGAGAAAGAGAGAGATTCTGGTAGAGTTCTCATGAGAACCCTACTTTCGACTTTGAACCCTACTTCCCGACTTTGGGCAGGAAGAAGAGAAGTCTGAAGGAGTCAGGAGCCTGCCCTGGAAGCAGAGGACAGCTGAGCTTGTCCCTAGCAGTGCTGACGCCGACTATGGATGGTCATCCCACCCTCACCTCGGGCACAGCTCAGCTGCCCAGGGCCTGCTGTTTAAATAGATTGGACCTCATCACCAGCCCTCAGTCTGAGGGATTTGGGGGTTTGAATCTTCTGTCCAAGTGAGTAGGTTTGAGAATTCCACTTGGTTCTTATCCAAACTCATGCAGTTTTGGAGACCAGGATATCCCGAGCACGGTCTGTTTCTAAAGGTGGCTGGTGGAGTCCCGGGTAGCTATTTTCATTATACTATAGAATTCACAGGTATGTATTACTTATATTCTAGTATTTCACATTAGAAAAAAATCATCTGGGGACTGGGAGATGGCTCAGTGGATAAAATACTTGATGTACAAGCATGAAGGCCAGAGTTGAGATCATCCACAGTAATGTAAAAGTCAGTCAGGTTGCTGGGCGGTGGTGGCGCACGCCTTTAATCCCAGCACTCGGGAGGCAGAACCAGGCGGATCTCTGTGAGTTCGAGGCCAGCCTGGTCTACCAAGTGAGTTCCAGGAAAGGCGCAAAGCTACACAGAGAAACCCTGTCTTGAAAAAAAAAAAAAAAAAAAAAAAAAAAAAAGTCAGGCACCACCGTGAAATCCCAGTCTAAAATGCCAGTCTGAAATCCCAGCATTCCAGAGGTGGAGACAAACTCACCAGCTAGGCTAGGTGGACTGGTGAACTCTGGGTTTAGTAAAAGACCCTGCCTCAGTAACTAAAGTGGAGGGAGGTTGAGGAAGACTCTCCATGTCAACATTTGACCTCTACATGCACACATGTGCATACGTACCCATATGTGTGTGTGTGTGTGCACAAATGTGAGCATGCATAGATACATGCATGTGTGTGCACATACACAGACACCCTCTGAACAAAGGCCATTATGATAAAGTGAAAAGCTGAGGTGAGACATAAGATTCAATACTTGAATGTATGCATGCATGCATAAATGGATGAATAAAAATATTTTTAAAAGAAGGACCATCAGAGCAGGAAGTTTTACGGTGTTTTCTTTCATTATCCATCCACCTACGTATTCCTCCTCCACGGCTGCCCTACTCAACCCTTCTTTGCACTAATTTTTCCTCCCACTTCCCACTCATCCATTTCCTCTCCTTTCTTCCTTTCAATCATCTTCACTTTCTTCTTTCCATCTTCTCCTTATCCATCCATCCATCCATCCATCCATCCTCCTGTCTGTCTGTCCATCCATCTATCCATCCATCCATCCATCCATCTATCCATTCTTCTGTCCATCCATTCATTCAACCACCCACTCACTCATCTGTCAGCCTATAGTATAAATAAATATCTCCTAAGCATTATAGCTGTAACTAGAGAACAGCCAAAACTAATCAAGTGACCCTCTGCCTTCAAGGAAGCCTTAGTCTCGTTTAGCAGTGAGGAAGTCAAGGTCCAGAAAGAGAAAGGGCTTTGCCTAAGATCATATAGTAAATTGAGAAATGAGATGATTGAAGGGTGAGGACGGTTCAGGCACAGCAGAACCCACAGGAGCAGGCTGAGCATGGCTTTCCTCTAGAGAGCCCTGTAGTCGCTGCCTGAGAACCACCTCCCGGCTCTCCAGGAGGGCCTTAAGGGCCTGCCTCATGCCTCTGCTGCTGTTTTTGTTATTCTTTTGGAAGGGGAAGGAGGGAGTGGCTGCTGCTGTCCAGCTGTTATGTCGGACCACACATCCCTGCTCAGATGTGTCAGCCTCTTTGTGAAGGGGGAAATGATTTCTGGGCCAACAGCCAAGGGCCAAGGAAGCACCATTGAGTGCTATGTCCCTGGAGAGCTGGGGGAGAAGCAGACTGAGCCTGGCAACAGGGAAATCCACTCACAACTCAAAGGCAAGTTAGCCCCATTGACATGATATGCTCTGTCCAGTTCTAGAGAATCAAGGACTTTGACAGCAAGGAAACCAATACTCCCGACACACTTCCTTTGCGGGTCAAGGTTCCGGGCCGTGTTCTGCTCCTCCCAGCTTCTGAACCAGATGTTCCCACCTCCACATTTTTCCTGCTCCTGGCTCAGGGTCCTGCCACTGACTGTGGCTTCACTGGGTCTGCTCAAGGGGGTTACACAGACTTCCAGCCAAAGCAACGCTCATAGTCTTGACTCAACCCCACCCAAATCTTCCTCCTCCATCCTGCCCCCCTGGAGTGCTGAGACTTCCAGAAGAACAGCCTGTTCTCCAACATCTGGAACTGGTTTCTTGAGAGAGGTTCAAGGGCAAGCCAGGTCCCTGAGAGAGATGCTCCAGGAGGCCCCGGGTATAGGGACTGCAAGAGGTATGCAAATGGAGGAGGAGAGGACCCGAGGTGGTGCCCTCTGTGGGTCCTCTAGAGAACAAAGGTGCAAGTTCCCCAAAAGACTGGGGAGCAGCCCCCAGCATGGACATAAGTAGAGGGGATGAGGGGCCTGTCCAGGGGCTCCAGCTGTGTCTCTGAAACTCCAGGTATCTATGGTACCTTAAGGATGGCAGCTGGGGAGAACGCAGGGAGGACCCTTTGGATACCAACAAAGTCTGAATTAGAACAAGAGCGTGTGCAAGGGAGCTAGCTTCTAGCGCTTTCTCTCTGTCCTCAGAGTCCCTGGAGCACTCTTGCCTTGGAGAGTTGCACACACTCTCTGAGTCTCTTTTTCTCGTCTGCACGAAGGATGGAGACCCTGACTGGATGCTCAGGAAAGAGGAGACAGCTCTCCTGCCTGCTGAAATGCTTCTCAACAGCACCTTCACACCAGGGGTGGAAGACATCGCGCAGGCGTGCAAGTTCACCTTGGAGAAACCTTACAAAACCTCTCATTTGTTCCAAGACCCCTACAAAGGTCTGCTCCACCATGGCGTCAACCTGGGTCCATGTGTAGGAAGCGAGTGAAGTCCTGAGTGAATGTGTGTTGTTGACAGGGCCATGTCAAGGGCTCAAATGCCCCAGCCCCATGGGAGTGGCAAAGTCTTCCCCAGGTAAGTCTCAGAGGGATGGCAAAGCCTTCCTTGGGTAGGAGTAAGAATGTGGATAGTGAGTACAGAAAATGTCCACCATAGCTTACTCTACCTGGCTGTTTGCAGCCTGAAGACTTCCTCCCTACAAGATTAGCTAAGCCTACCTCCTTATTTGGTTGTAATAATAGCCCTGCCTCCTTGTTCAGCTGTATGTAATAAGCCTGTCTCCTTGTTTATCTGTATGTAATAACTCTGTTTCCCTGTTCAACTGTATATAATAAGCATGCTGACCTTCTAGGGTACTGCAGTTTCTCCATCAGAGAACCAATCCATCCAATCCCAGCTTTTCTGTGTCCATGTATCATCATTTCTTCATTTCTTCACTGGCCCAGTTAGGTCACTCTGGAGAGCCATGCAGAGCATGGCGTCCGTGCTATCCGTTTCCCGGTTTGTCATTTAGCTATGGATAGCTGGAGACCTGGGTGGGTCTCCTTCACACAGGCAGCCCTGGGATCTTTCAGCGTGCCTCTCCAATACCAAGCCATCAAAGGAATGGGCATGTATATTAGTGAACAAGAAAAAGAATGCCTGGTAGACACAGGGAGGCTTGGGGGTGGGTGAGGCTTCTATGGGCATCTCCACCACACTCAGGGCTGGCCAGGTCAGGACCCCAAGGCTCCAGGGCCCCTTCTGGAATTTCCTGCATGCCTCTTGAATGTTCAGGTCTGGTTTGTTCTCACTGTTTTTTTTTTTAAACAGCTTTCCTTTCCCTTAAAAGAATTTTCTCTACAAATACAGTAAATCCTTGACTAGAGCAAAGTCCTCTGCAGTATGAAGAAACCTGTGCTTCTGCTTCATGTCCAGGTTCCATCTCAAGTAAAGTGGGCAGATCTCTGTGTCTGTGGGGCTGGCTCAGCAACAGGTACTCATCTCCTGTGGGGCGCTCTCGGTTTGATGGGCTACCTTTACTCCACCCACCAGAAATACATCACTTTTCACTGACTCTACAAGCACATAACTCCATGTTTTCTGTAATTTGGAAATGGTAGGTTGGCTTTGGCATTACTGTAGAATTTTACTATAGCCAGTGCCTATTTTATGTCACAATATTATGCTAGGTTTATGGCAACATGTAAAATATGGTCTCTGCTTTTATGGAACTTTTTCATGGAGGAAATAAATAAAAAGTCAATAAAACAGCTGCAAACTGGGATACAGGCCATGACAAAGCCAAAGGAAGGACATGGAGAACAGTAGGGGCCCCAGGCATTTGAGCTGAGGGTAGGGAGCTGGGTGGGGTAGGAGGACTTGAAGCAGAGCATTTCAAATGATAGGAATGGCATGTGCAAAGGTCCTGAGGTAGTACCACTAAAGGAATATGGCTTAAGGTATCTGAACGTAGCTCTAAGAGACCTAGAACAATCCGAAAAAGAAGAAACAGGACAACCCAGGCTCAAGTTCTGTCTCAAGAGCCAGAGGTTCGAATTCCCTACGAGTCAGCTAACTCTAGACTGTCCTAGACTAGGGCCTGCAGGGGCCTTGGGCAGAGTTTGGCAATGGCTCAAAGTAATGACTGGTCTTTGGAAACCATGGTGATGCCGTTTGTAAAGCCCAGAGGCAATGTCAGCTGCAGAACTCTGATGGCTGGGAGCAGGAGAGTTTAGCACCCGCCACTTTTCTTCCTGAAACAGAGAGAGTCTAGGGAGCTGGGGAGATGGCTAGATGAGTAAAGTCCTTGCCATACAAGCATGAGGACCTGAGTTCGATCCCCAGAACCCACGTGAAAAGGTAGGTCCAGTGGTGCACACTTTTAACCACAGTACTGGGGATGGGACAGAAGGATCTCAGGGACAGGGTGGCCAGTCAAGCCCAATTAGTGAGCTCCAGGCCAGTGAGAGATCCTGTCTCACAAGGAAGACGGTGTTTCTGAGGAGGCTGTCTTTTCACTTCCACACACCCGAATACACACCTGTATACTCCATCACATAAAATACACACACACACACACACACACACACACACACACATTTAAAAAAATTGGAGTTTGACCTGGACCTCATTCATTCATTCATTCATTCATTCATGCATCCGTCAATGGTTGAACCACACCCTGTACAGAGCTCTGTTGGACACCAGGATCAAGGAGACAGATGAAGCCCTGGCTCTTAGGAGCTTGATTCCTCAAAAGTGGGGGAGGGGAGGGAAGAAAGCGAGCATAAGCAAACCCTGGACTCCAAATTCAGGGTTTGGTGGAGTGTTTGGGGAGCTCTCTCTTTTGATTAAGAGATTGAGATTTAAGATTCCCAATGAGTTTTTATCTATTCTTCTCTGATGGGTTCCACTCTTAGGCCATAGTGCCCTTTTTGTTGATCAGAATTACACACACACACACACACACACACACACACACACACACACTCTGTAGAGGGCTGTAAAAAGCCCACCCACACAGGCACATCCAAACACACATACTTCTCTAATCTCCCCAAATCCTCCAAAGGCTGGGGGTGGGGACCTCTTGGCTTTCCTCTTCAGCATTAGTGCAGAAGTCAGGCTGGGGATCTGGGGAGCAGTGATCAGCCTTACCTCCTTCCCAAACCCCTCCTCTGGGCTGGCCCTGGGGTCCCCTCATCCCCACACCTGGCCTCCCCCAGCTGCTGAGAGGTGCATGGGTGTGTTGAGCAAATATCCTTGCAACTTCCTGCTGCTCCCCTCTGAGACAACAGAGCCCCCCCCTCCCTGCTCCCCGTCTTCCTCCTCCCCACACCTCCCAGCTGGGGTTTCTCTGGAATCCTGGGTCAGTTCCCTGGAGAGAAACCAGAGAGATCCCTTTCTCCTGGCCAGAGGAAAGAGACACGACACACACAGACCCACTCTCCTCCTGGTTTCCATCTCCGTTATCTGTGTCCAGACTCTCTCTTGCACGCACAGGGCTGAAGGACCATAGGGTGCAATGTCAGGGAGCTCAGGGAGCTGAGGGAGGGCAGGGAGGCTGGAGGAGGAGAAACCCGCACCTCTGGGAGGAAGGACAGCTGTTGTGTTCTAAGGGGTGCCTCTGGAGTTGCAGAGGCAGCATCACAGTAACAGGAGGAAGGCCTCCTCAGAAGCAACCCAGCCACCTGCAGGATGCCTGCTAGAGTCTGCGTGTTCCTGTGTTCTAGCCCTGTCTCTAGCAGAGGGAGCAAGGTCTTCTCAGCTGCAGTCAGGAGGAGCTAGCAAGCTTCTCTTTTTGCTTTAGTGCAGTGGAGGCACATGGGGTCCCCATGCAGCTTTAATGGCCCACATTGGATTTTTAAGGACAGTGAAGACACAGCTTCCCATCTTCCCTCCCATCCTCATTCCTGGAATCCTCTCTCACCCTCAGGCAGAGTGAAGAGGGAGTTGGGGTCTTGCTGCGGTGAGGAATGTAGGCATGGAAATAGAAGACCCAGAGAAGGTCTAGGACTTGCTCAAGGTCACACAGCAACTCCTGCCTCCCCCATCCAGTGCCTGGAAGAAGTCAGCTGTGGTCTCTTACTTGCCAGGTCTTAAGCTGCATTCATCTTTATGTTAATCTTCTCACCAAATCCTTACACTAAGGCTACCGGGAAAGG
Organism: Peromyscus eremicus; assembly: GCF_949786415.1. NCBI lineage: Eukaryota > Metazoa > Chordata > Mammalia > Rodentia > Cricetidae > Peromyscus > Peromyscus eremicus. The sequence goes on from NC_081419.1 coordinate 67,878,527, forward strand.
CTGTCTCCTATTTCAGATAAGGAAATCAAGGCCCCGAAGAAAATAAGTCACTAGGCTGAACTGCCCCACCAGCAGAGGCAGAAGCACAGCCAGCTCCAGAATTTCCAGTTCCTAGCCAGGGGAGGGGGGCTCTGTCTTCTTAGAAACCCCTTCCCCAGGCCTATCTGACCCTGGTCCAGATGAGGGCAGGAGGGCCTCAGCTGGGCTTTCCCTCCGCTGTCCCATTGCCTATCAGGGCTTCTTTCCTGAACTGGAGCAGGGCCTGGAGGAGCAGCTGCAGAGCAGGGCAGGCTGTGGAGTTCATTGAGAAGACAGCCCAGCTCAGTCTGCCTCCAGCTGTGTGAAGTTTTCAGGAGGCTGTGCTGTCCCCTTGGACTTCAAGGAGCCTGGGCCCCAACAAACCTCTTCCTTCTAACCAGAATCTTTTACCTGCTCCAAGAGAGTTATATGGACCCTCCAAAACTCTGTTGTCTCACTCCTGGAGTGAGACATCCAGAACCACCCTCAGGAAGCATTGGTCCAGCTTTTCCCCATTATAGATCAAGAAACAGAGGCAGGATAAGGCTACAGTTTCCACTGCTAAAACAAAACGTCTCTCCTAGTTCCCTTGATCTGATGTAGGAGATTATGATTTGAACGGCCTTCTTCTGACAGCAAGACCTAGACACGCTGCTTGAGGAAAGCCTGGGAGACCTGACACCTTATGACTGCCTGACAAGTGGTGAGATCAGTCAAGCTGCTCGGGACACTCCAGGCGAAGTGCAGGACACCTAAGTCCTTCAAGGACTTGGCCTTTGCCTGCTGAAGTTTTTGTTAGTGCAGGAGCTGGTGTGAACAGGTGAGGACCCCATGTAAGTGTGGACAGGTGGGGACCCCGTGTGCTTGGCCTTCTGGTGAGTGCGGATGGAGGGGCGTACAGCTATGGTTCATTCCATGGTGGTGGTGGGGTCCCATACGATTCTCCAAACAGCCCAACATTTCTTCAGGATGAGACTCACTCTCTCCCCTCCCCAAGGCATGCGTGCCCCTCCCCCATCGAGTCCTTAGGGCTGAGCGCTGAACTAGAGGAAGGAAAGAGGACTGAGCCTGGTTTCCTTAGAGGAGGAGGGGGAAGAAGAAAGAAAAGCAACTTCATAGCCCGCGGCAGTCAGAAAGCCAAAGGAGAGACAAATTCGGCAGAACCACAGGGAACTAAGGGACAGGAAGCACAGTGGCCAAGAGACACAGTGATGAGAAAAAAAAAAAAGTTCTCCTGAAACGTCACCTGGTGCTGCCCTGCCCCACCACCCTCAGTTCCCTTCCCGGAGGTCCTGAGCCTGACTTCATGGGGAGGTCAGGGCAGTGTTCCGCAGTTTCTGGGTCTGGCTCAGTATCTGGGTCTGGCTCTGACCCCCTAGAAGCTTCGGGCCTGTGGCCTGGGAAAGCTCCGCTGTGCGCCCCCAAGCGGAGATACAGCCTCAGAGCCACCGAGGCCCTAAAGAGGGCGAAGGAAAGAGCTCCTCTCCTCCACTCTGTGCCCAGTCTGGTCCCACAACCCTGGGGTGGGTGGAGGGCAGTTGGAAGACTATGGTAGTGTGGCGCGAGCAGGGTGAGGGTGGTGGGGATTGGTGTCTCTTGAGTTCCTGTCTGAGGTTCGGGTGGCCCCGACGCCTCCACGTCCTCTTCCCCTAGAAGCCAGAGGCTAACGTGTCCTCTGGTCGAGTCCTCAGAAGTGGCGTGGGGAGCTAGCTGTGAGCTCTCTAGGATCCTCTGGTGTGAGAGGGTGGTCCAGCGACCGAGTCGCCCCATCTCAGAGTCCTAAGCACGTGTCTGTCCAGGAGACCCTGAGCCGAGCCCCCTCCTTGGCTCTTAGGGATCTTTGCGGGGTTCCAGGTGCGCCGCGGAGTGGGGTGAGAGTTGTGTGCAAAGGGGAACCGAGACCCTCTCGTTCTTACCGCATTGTTGAGGAAATCCGACTCGTTCAGGTCTCCCAAGTCCAGGAAGCTGGAGCCCGGGAACAGCCTGTCGGCCGGGAAGGGTTCCAAGACCGCGTCCATCGCGCTGGGTTCCAGGAGACCCCCTTCGGGCTGCGCTTCCCTCACTCCAGGGCGGCGGCGATCCCCGCACCGAGCTGCGGCTGGGCCGGGCAGGCGGCCTCGGGGGCAGGTCCCGGCGAGCCCCGGGGGAGGAGCGGCGGGGGTGGCGCGGGTCGGGGGCGCTGGGGGCCCTTAGGGCAGCGGCGCCGAACGCACCGTGGGCATTCAGCCGACTCCTCCTCCAGCTCCTCCCGGGGCGCAGCTGGCTTCCATAGGGACCCCGGGGGTGGGGCCGATGCTGGAGGAGCCCCCCTGGCCGGGTGGGAACCGGGGGTGGGGGAGCTCAATGCTCCCCCAAGACTGGGTGGCTGCCGGGTCGCAGCGATCTCTGGGTCTCTTCCTAGGCACAGCTTCTGTCACTTTCCCGGGTCTGAAACCTGGAACCCAGGGCTGGTTAGCCCAGCTGGCCCGGGCGCCACGCCCCCACATCAATATTCACGATAACTCAATATTAATGAGTAGGGGGCGTGGCTGGGGCGTCGTCTCCCCATTTTTTAAAGAGACATGTTTCAGTTAGGCTCCTTGGCAGGCTCAGCTTTCTGAACGCTCAAATAAGGGGATGAAGGCACAACTATCCTGGAAATTGTAAGCTTCGTGAAACCTGGGCGGCTTGTGAAGGCTGACTAGGAAGCCAAGTTCCTCCTTCTCCTTCTCTTCCTCTTCTTGTCGTCGTCGTCCTCCTCCTCCTCCTCCTTCATCTTCTTCCTTCTTCTTGCCCTTTTTGAAATAGAATCTCTCTATGTAGCCCTGGCTGACCTGGAACACTCTCTGTAGACCAGACTGACTTCGAACTTTAGAGAGATCCTCTTGCCTCTGCGTGTGCATCACCATACTGAGCTTTTCCACTTTGGTACCAGACCCTGAAATAAACCAAAGTCAGGAAACTGTCGAACTATGGTCCCTGCGGCTGGAGAGATGAATCAAGATGATAAAGAGAGCTTACTGCTCTTCCAGAGGACTCAAGTTCCATTCCCAGGACTCACAAAATATCTTCCCACAATGGGAATTTTCTCTCTCTCTCTCTCACACACACACACACACACACACACACACACACACACACCACTCTTCTTTCCTTTTCTGGGGCAGGATCTCATGTGGCCCCAGCTGGGATCACAGGTGTGGACCACCACACTCAGGTTTTTGTTTGTTTTGTTGCTTTGAGGCAGGGTTTCTCAGTGTAGCTCTGGCTGTCTTGGAACTCACTTTGTAGACCAGGCTGACCTCGAACTCACAGAGATCAGCCTGGCTCTGCCTCCTGAGTGCTGACATTAAGAGCGTGTGCCACCAGTGCCCAGTAACACACCCAGTTTTCTGTGGTGCTGGAGATTACATCCGGGGCCTTCTGCCTCTCTACCAACCGAGCCACATCTCAGTTCCCGGCTTGCAGCATCTTTTATTCTTCTGCCCGCAGCTCCCAGCTTCCTGTCTCCTTCCCCAGGAAGCCGTCCTTGAGGCCCAGATGGGAACAGTACTCATCCCTGTACATACTCCGGACACAGGCGCTCACTACCGTTCTCAGGCATCACAGCCTTGTTTGCTCACTTGACTGGGACCTCACTGGACTCCAAAACCCCTCCGAATAAACACAAAACCCAGCTGTCCTGCCAGTAGAGGGGCTGCCTGAACAGCCAGGGGTGAGTGGAGGCCCCTTCTCTCATCCACCATTAAGCCTCTAGATTTCTTCAGAGCAGGATGTTGGAGAATGTAGGAGTTTCGTGAGCCAAAGGGCTGTCCAGTCACCTGACACGAGGGCCCCTTGGACTCATTACTTGAGTAGGCTGCTGCTTCGACAACTTAATCTCTTAAAAGGGTTGATAAACAATCTCTGGGCACCTGAATAGGGAAAGCGGCTCGGAAAGGCACTCCCTGAGGACTGGGTCCACTGTTCCCTGCCCAGAGTCGTGCATGGGATTACGTGTGTCCTCCTCGTTTGAGCGTTTAGTTCAGGACCTAAAAGGCCTTTAAGAAGCAGAGATATCATCAGCACCTGTGGTTATTGCTGAAATTCACCAGCTGAGACCAAAGCTGTTTGCTAGCCAAGAGCTGGTGAGCAGGCAAGTGGCTTTTCTAGACTCCCAACTCATGACCCAGATAACAGCTCCGACAGTGAAGTTATGACCGACTCCATCATATGACTGTTGGCTCCAAGGCTTCCTACAGAGTTTGCTCCTGGGAAGCTGGCCTTGGAGGCCACGGTCTAGGGACCTGCTCACCAGCAATACCACCCTGACAAGTTAGGCTGAGCCCAAAAGAAATCAGTTCTACCCACAGTGGTGGATTAGGGTTAAGTGGGGTCATGGGTCAACTGAGGATTATTAAAACAGGAGAGACTGACCCTTCTCAGGAAAAGGGGAGTGGTCCCTGTCTGGGTAGACAAGACTGTTTCTCATGGGTGAGTCTGTGGCAGCAGGTGTCTGGAGTCCTGGCTCCTGAGCCAGAATCCCTGTGGGCTCCCAAGAAGGGCAGAAGTGTCCCTGTGCCTGAGGTTGGCTGGAAATTGTGCCAGTGTCCCCCCCAGCCTGCTCTGTAATTAGAGACATAGGTACCATTTAAGTGATTGGGGAAGATTATATAGTTTTAGATAAGTAGGATTAAAGTGCCCAGTCTCTCCTTATTCTTACCCAGGTGAACACCCCAGGAAACCATTGAAAATAATCCTGGGGAGGCTTTCTGGTTCCGGTACCTCCTGCGGAGTCTGAGAAGCAAGATCTCCCAAGAAAACTCCTGGGGGCAAAGTGGGGAGGGGGGTGAGGAGAGAAGGGTGAGCGGGACCTGGAACAAAGGATAAGCCTAGTTTCCAGAAGTCAACGGAATGGCAGAGTCCGGCAGCAATAAGGATGCCCAGCCATTCACATACATCCTCTAAGTGTCACTGAGGGCCTACTGCTAACACCCACTGCTCTAGGTACCTGAGACCCGTGGGGAGGTGGAGTCTTAAAAGACATCGCAAAGCACTGTGAAGAAATAAAATGGTTCTTCATGACTGTGTGGGTAAGGAGGTTCTCTCTGAGCAGTGTAAACTGTGAGCTGAATCATGAGTTTAGGTCATTCAGGGGCAAAATGGAGGAGAAAATAATCCAGGCAGTGGGAGAGCGGGGTGCAGCCAAGAAAGAAAGCTTGATGAGATGGGGCAGGCAGTGGTACAGGATTGATGGAAGTGGAGCCTTGCGATGCACACAGACCTCTCCTGCTCATGACGCTGACGGTGAGGCTCTAGTCTGTGAGAACACCAGTAAGGGTTACGAAGGTTCTGACAGCAGCCCTTTTCTCCGCGACTCCAATTCAGAGAGGGCTGGTCAGAAACACATCTCCTTCATCCTGGGGAGACCCCAGGGCCTGTGAGCACTAGGTAAGATCTTTATCGCTGAGCTCAGCGCCCCCAGCAAATGGCCTGGTGACACACATGGCTGCTGCCCTGTAGCAGTGGCTGCTCCAGCTGGGAAGCAAAAGCCTCCTGCATAATGACATCTCTACACAGTTGGTGACAGTGACGCACAGGAGGAAAAGGGCAAAGATAAGCCTCCTGTCCGTCCCAGACACTGAAGGTCAGGTGGAGAGTGAGGCTCTTGCCAGACTGCAGTGCGTGCGTGCGTGCGTGCGTGCGTGCGTGCGTGCGTGCGGTCATACAGATACTCTGAGGCGTCACATCCTTTACTGAGCCTCAGGTTCTACATGTGTTGGATGGGGAAAAGGCACGGATACCTCCTAGGGTCTCTCTAGGGTCTTCCAAGTGGGGAGCTGGGAACCCAGACAGCTAAGCCAAGTCTAGTCTCAGGCGGCTAGCTACTCTGACTTTCTAGACTTCTACCAGGAGCTACCTGGAGGGTGGAAAGCGGGTGTTTGCTCGAGGCTGGCAGGCCTTGGGTGGTGGTGAGAAGGTCACCCAAAGTAAACCTGCCTTGTTTGCCTGGATCGTAAAGGAAAAACGTTTTGGCACACTTAAGCAGGAACTTCTGGGGAATGAAAACATATTCATCCTGGAGATTAGGCTGACTTCCGGGGTGCAGATGGGGGCCCTTTGTTCTCTGTGGTTCCCTAGAATGGATTGCATGGGTGTTCTTCCTCTGTCCCCTATTGGGGCTTGAATTGGAGCTTTGGAGTGGCACTCTGCCGGGAAGGGCCAGGAAGGGAGGGTGGCTTCCAACCCTGGCTGTCTGTCCTAGCATCCCCCTTTCTATCCTTCAGTCTGTGTCCTGCCCTCTCTCCATCCTGACAGACACACTCCCCTGACATTTACTGAGGCCTTCCTCTGTGCCGGGCATTAAGTATATTAGCTGTGTTATTTGGTTTAATTCTTGAGACAACCTTGTATGACAAGTTCTGGGGTTTTCCGATTCTGACTTACCTGTTTCTTTGCACACGTCAACACCTCTGAAGCCAAGGGTGTCTTGTAACTAATGACTTCACAATTTGGTGGGTGGAAGATTCCCCTGCTAATGCACTAAAGATAATGGCTTTTTGTAACACTGATGCCACCTTCGATTCAGGGAAACAAGGTATTGTCACCATGCCTAGTGTGCAAGCCCCAGGGAGTTTATTTTCCTCCTTTTATAGGTAACTGGGGCCTAGGGCCATGGCTGGCTTGCCCAGCCTCAGGAGGCAGAGCTAGGACGGTTAGCCTGTGGCCCTTTCCACTCATCCCAGAAAAACTGGGGAAAGGCATAAGTTCAGAGCAGAGCCTTCTAGAATCTTGGGCAGCCAGGTTACTGTGCTGTGGTGAACGGCCTTAAAGATTGATCTTTTAAAGTCTCTGAAGACTGGAGTTCTAAGGGCTAAGAAAACCTTTCCTGGTAACTGGTTTCACTTTTTTTCTGCTCTACTGTCCGGACTTGGATTGGAGGCAAGCCCGCCGCTTGGCTCTCTGTCTGCCTGCTGCCCGGGGAAACGCTCCACCCGCTTCCTCTTTGGTCTCCAGCTCTGAATTCTCACTCCTCTGCACTGAGTGGAATCACCTGCACCAACTCTCTTTCTAGAGGCTTGCATAGCCTAGACCACTTGGCTCCATCTTTCAAAGACATCCACTCGGACCTCCTGGTTCTTCCAGCCACTTTACTCTCTAAGTCTAAATTGTGGAGAGAAAAATCAACAGAGCGGTTATTTCCTCCTGTCCAGTAAAGGACACTCCCCTGAAATCCTGCCCCACCTAGGGCTTGCAGAGCAGTAACTGTGGGCACAAGAGGAAGGGCAAGAGTATGGAAAGTTGGAGGCCTGCCTCTGCCTGTGATCTCTAGCACTGATCAGGCCTCAGTTTCCCCAGCCTCTGGTGAGACTGAAGTGGCTTGTTACCAAGAAACTGAGAGGCAATCTCAGGCTCTTAGTCAAAGGCCTCACTAAAATCCTGTCCAGAATCAGCTCAGCAGGGACTGTGAGCAGGGGAGGTGAAGCCGGCTCTTGCTGTAATCTCCCTGAAAAATGAATGTTTAACACAGGATGATCCTGGTTCCCTCCAAGAGGGAGGCAGTGCTGACTTGGACTCCCTCTCTTCAGAATACAAATATGACCCTGTGTGCAAGGGGTCCTACTGTGCTGTGATTAGCTGGAAGCTGAGCATGCAGCCTGCGGTGCGCTGCCACGTGCTGTGAAAGAGAGCCATGGTCGGAAAGGTGTGGACCTAAAGCTAAGCGAGGGGCTTTTGCCGTTTTCATGCGCGCACATGTGTGTGTGTGTGTGTGTGTGTGTGTGTGTGTGTGTGCGCGCGCGCGCGCGCATGCACGCATGCCTACGAAGGAGAAAACACCAGCTCTCACCTCTGTACGCATGCTTCTGCCAGCGAGAGCGGGTGCAGATCTGGTTTCCATCTTCTCCCAACATGCAGCAGGGCTGGGGGAGACTGAGTGGAATATTAATTGTGCTTTTGCACGTGGCTGGGCTCCATGAATGTGGTGGTCGGAGGGAGCAGCCTGGAGCTATGTGGGGAATGAGAGGAAGCCACAGCTTCAGAGATCCTGGGATTTATGTCTGTGCTGAGGTGGAGGCTGAGCCCAGGTGGCTGGTGGGTGGGTGGGTGTTTCTTGAGACCTAAGATCCGGGGACAGCCAAGTTTATAGGGATTCCCACATAGAATCACAGGTCCTAACATGGAACCAGTCCAGAGGAGACAGGCTGCAGAGCAATGAGCGGTAGACTCCTCGTTTGTCTGTAAGGTCTAACAGTGATCCTTCTAGGGAGAAGGAAGGAGGGAGGGAGGGAGGAAGAAATAAACAGGTACAAAGCACTTACTGAACACCAGCCACTCTCATGGTCACTGTCAAGCATTTTAATTGGTTGTAAACTTCCCAGGGACATAGAAGATGCCATGGCCTCCATGAAGGGGTACCCCTCCACTCCTATAACATTCATCCCAACCTTGCAACTCACCCGAACTTGGGAAGGCCCAGGCAGGACTGTTTCCTTTGAGTTCTGCTAAGCCCTGGGTCTATGTCTAATCAAAGGGATGTTGACGCCCCTCATGTTTGTTTCCCTGTTGACTTGGCTGTGTGGAAGTTTGGAGCTGAATTTGCTGAGGCGCCCCTTGTGCAGCAGAATCTCCTGGAGGTGCGTGTTTACACACTGACTGTGCTCTGCCTTCATCTTACACTGTTACCTTCTCTTTTCCATATCATTTTCTCTCTATTAAAAACCACCTGAAAGCCGGGCGGTGGTGGCGCACGCCTTTAATCCCAGCACTCGGGAGGCAGAGCCAGGCAGATCTCTGTGAGTTCGAGGCCAGCCTGGGCTACCAAGTGAGTCCCAGGAAAGGCGCAACGCTACACAGAGAAACCCTGTCTTGAAAAACCAAAAACAAAACAAAACAAAAAAAAAAACCACCTGAAGCTGGAGAGATGGCTCAGTAGTTAAGAGCATGTATTGCTCTTACAGAGGACCCACAGTGGGCAGCTCAAATCTGCCTGTAATTCCAGCTCGACATGCTCTAGTGGCCTCTTCAGGTCTCCTGGGAGCACTTGCACACACAGCCACAGGCTCAACGCCCCCCCCTCCACGTATGAGTAATTAAAATAATAAAATGATCTTCTAAACAATACCAAAACCCATCAAAATCCATCGTCTGCAGCACATCTCCAGCATCTTTAGCAGTGAGACAGAGAGACACAAGTGTTTTTACTTTCACAGTAAAAAAAAAATGAGGCTCAGTGAGGTTATATTTGTCCAAGGCCACCCAGATATTAAACAGGAGAATTGGAAATATGATCTTAACA